>NW_025059171.1:0-5868 GCF_019279795.1 Protopterus annectens
TATTAGACTCTAAATATGTTTAATTGTCTTCTCTCTTCTAAAGATGTGACAGGGTCTTTCACCTAGCCCTGAGTAGCATCCTGCCTTCGCCCAAAATGATACCACAATATAAGGATAAAATGATTGACTTCAACAATTGGCTAAGCTTATGGTGTCATTCAAAGGGGATCCAGTATCTGTCTGCCTGGGATGACATGATTGACAGACCACGATGCTTTGCCAGAGATGGTCTGCACCTGTCGCCCCTGGGATTCAGGTTACTGGCTAAGGCTCTTGCCCCCCCTATAGTGCCTTTTTTAGGCAAACTTCAAAGGACAAAACCACCACCATAACAGGTACAAGCATGCAAAATCTGAAGGTAATGCTACTCAATGCTAGAAGTCTAAACCTCAAAATGCACTCTCTCGAGGCACTCCTAAAAATGGAGAACATTGATATCTGTGCAGTAACTGAGACCTGGTTCAAGGCTCCAGAGAGCACCCCTGCAATACCAGGCTACAACTCTTACCACACTTTTCGGCCACCAAACCAGGACCAAATCACTAAAGGTGGAGGAGTGTCAATATTCACCAAGGATATTCACACCACCAGGCTAGTTGGCCAACACAATGTGTCTGAAATTCTCCAAGTGCAACTAACACTAGGTAAGACTGCAATCCAAATTGTAGCTTGCTACAGATCCCCCACCATACCCCAAGATTCTCACTACACCTTTCTAAACATACTGGAAAATATTAAGATAGAACCAAACACCCTAATACTGGGTGATTTTAACTACCCTGCCATTAACTGGGAAAACTACTCATGTCCCAACACCTTTGCGCAACGTTCTTGGAATTCATAAATTCCAATGCCCTGGATCAACTAATCCATAGTCCCACCAGGGCTCCAATATCCTAGACCTGGTCATTACCAACATGGGAAATCAATGCTCCATACCTATGGTCACCCCCTCGTTAGTCAGGTCTGACCATAAGCTAATCACCCTTAACATCCACATCCCACCCCCCCAGTAAAGAAACCACCATAAAAAACTTCTCCAAAGCCAACTTCATGCTACTCAAGTCAGAAGTGACAAACTTCATGACACCCATGCAGAAGGGGAAATGAAAGTTCACTGCTGAATCCTACATAAGGCACAGCACATCCACTCATGCATGAATCTGCCATCCCAAATAGAACCAAAATGCTCTCATCCAAAAAAGGAAGCCAATCTGGTGGTCCCCTGCCATAAACAAACTTTACAACAAAAGGAAGAAACTTTTGCAGAAAAGAGGAAAATCCCAGGATGCAAAAACTCCCTTACTAGCCTCAGTAAGAAACTGAGATGCCTCATAAAATCCTCCAAAGCTAGTTACGAAAATAAAATTGCCAAATATTCCAAAGACAACCACAAAGCATTCTATAACTATGTCAAGAATCTAAATGGCAATGCTCAGCTCTGCTCTGAGCTAAAACAGAATGGCATTAAATATACTGATCCGAAGGATATTGCCAATATCATGGCAGATCGATTCAGTGCCAACTTCACCCCCCTCTCACCCCCTAAATGGCCCATATCAATACCGAAAGATTGCCAAATTCCAGTAATAACGGCCACACAGGTACAAAACGCACTCTCTAAAGCCAAGAATACAGCATCCATGGGACCAGATGACATCCCGAGCTGTGTACTACATGAACTACAATATGAACTGGCACTTCACCTAAGTGTCATGTTTAATCATAGTCTCACCACAGGTTTCATGCCCACTGAGTGGCGCAGAGCTACAGTTATCCCAATCCACAAGGGGGGATCCACCTTGGATCCCGGAAACTACCATCTCATCAGTCTGACAAGCCTTATCTGCAAGGCCATGGAGCGTATTATCATGGAACTTATAAACAAAGACATTGGCAACCTTCAAACACTGGACCCCACCCAGTTTGGGTTTGTGAAGGGCCGATCTTGTCTCCTGAACCTGATTGACTTCTTTGAATCAGTCTCCAGAGCCATGGACAAGGGTAAGGTGGTCCACACAGCCTATCTAGACCTTGCCAAGGCCTTTGACACCATCCCCCACTCTGGAATCATAGATAAACTTACTAAGTTGGGCATTAATCCCTATGTCACCCAATGGGTTGCCAAATGGCTTACTGATAGAACCCACACTGTAAAAGTAGCCGACTCCAAATCCAGCTCCAGACAAGTGACAAGTGGAGTACCTCAGGGTTCAGTCCTGGGGCTGCTCTTGTTTGGCATCTACTTCTCTGAAGTACAGGTCAACACTAAGGGACTCTGGCTAACAAAGTTTGCAGATGACTGCAAACTGGGAGCCATTATTGAATCCCCAAATGATGTGGATACTCTACAAAAGGGCCTTACAGAAACAGATGCTTGGTGCCAGAGCCATGGGCTCAAGCTCAATGCCAAGAAATTATAGTTATCCCCTTTGGGAAAAAACATGTATCCATGAATTACCATATAGGTGGCAGTACACTAAACACAAAGTGTGATAAGAGACTTAGGGACACAGGTGGACAGTGGTCTCACCTTCGATAACCACATCGCCACAACAGTCAGGAAATCCTTCTATGTGGCACACCTCATCACGAAGGGCTTTTCATCCAGAAAAAAAGGAGGTCATTGTCCCACTGTACTCATCCCTCATTAGACCCATTATAGAATACAAAGCCCCATTTGGTATGTACCTCTCAAGACATCTGCAACAACTGGAAAGGCCTCAGAAATACCTCACTAAAAGAATCACAGGCCTAAAGCAGATGCCCTATGCTGACTGCCTTAAAAAACTCCAGCTATACTCTGTCGCATATCATCTACTCAGAGGTGATCTCTGCTTAACATACAAGGCCATGTCAAACCCAGAGCTGTTGGACATGCTACACTTAAAGAAATCCCAATCCCTCAGAGCTACACGCTCCAGGGATCTAAACCTTGTCATCACAATAAACAAAACATGCTGGAGGGATAGGTTCCTGACCCAGAGACTCCCCAGACTCTGGAATAGATTGCCCATACATGTCAAGCAGAGTGCCTCTTTGGACCTCTTCAAGAGGAACCTTGACGATTGGATGGGAGAAAGGAAATTCACCCCAGGGATCATGTCAGTCACCGTGCTAGACAGGGGTCCAGGAAAGTAAATAATGAGGGAAGAAATAGCCAGGGAATTGTTATGGCTAGGCTTGTATAGGCCCTAGGGCTGATAGCCTAGTACCAACCTATGAACCTATTTTACATTGGGATCCATGGAAATAAAATTACAATTTTTCTGAATACAAACTAAAATATTATAACTGTCTAAACTTTGGATGGAAATAAATAATCTGGGGTTATTTTTGTTACTAGTAGTTATTCTTAATTCACTCAGTGCCGAATGGCTATCACCTTCAGTATTTGCACTATTAAACAAAGGCTGTATGTACCACTCTCCCTCCTGACTAACACTTCATTGGAAATTTCCTTTAAAATGTCACCTGGATAACCCCTCTTAGTGAACATTTCCAAGAGTTTATCTACCTCCACCTAAAAGGTCTCTGGTTCAGATATCGTCTTGGCCAACTGTACCAGATAGCCTTTAACCACAAATTTTTTGGCACCTACTTGAGCTGGGCAAGTAGGTAGGAGTTGGAAAAAGTTGATTTTCTATAAATAATGGAACTGCATCTACCCAGGTTATAATGCATACGTAACTCAACATCTAAAAGGATATCTCTTCTTTGTTACAAGTACTAGTAAAATGTAAAGCCTCCAGTGTGCTGTTAATATATATACCAGAAATTCATGGAGTTCTGTTTGTGAATACATCTACAGGATAGAGATGTCATCTAAAAATCTAGTGAAGAGGGTCCAGCTACTTGCAATAATGACAACTGAAAATAAAATTATCTTCCCACTGAGCCATAATATAGTTGGCAAATATGGGTGGCACAAGCTACCCCCATGGCCACTTCTGTGGCTAGCACAAAATACTGACCCTCAAAATACACAAACTCTTTAAAACAATCCACATAAGTGCTGTCATTGCATTAACTTTCTCAGTGTCTAAGTCAGCAGGCCTGAATAATTGTTCTTCAAACCAACCAAACCTGATATCATGGGGTATTAAAAAAATAAATTTTGTACCACAATTGTGACAAAATAGCTTCAGAATGGTAATATGCAACAAATTAAGAAAATGCCAGGAATCTTTGGAAATTGAAACTCTTAAACCTTTTTGAGTACCTAATCTAGAAGCTTAGCAATGAAACGTGTTATTGATCTCCTTGCAGTCAAAATAAGCTGTAATGGTGGATTGTGGATACACTTATGAATAAGCTGTAATGGTGGATTGTGGATACACTTATGAATAAGCTGATGGTGGATTGTGATAAAATTTAAAAGCTTGTGATTGTGGATACACTTATGAATAAGCTGTATGGTGGATTGTGGATACACTTATGAATAAGCTGTATGGTGGATTGTGGATACACTTTTGAATAAGCTGTATGGTGGATTGTGGATACACTTATGAATAAGCTGTATGGTGGATTGTGGATACACTTATGAATAAGCTGTATGGTGGATTGTGGATACACTTATGAATAAGCTGTAAAGGTGGATTGTGGATACACTTATGAATAAGCTGTATGGTGGATTGTGGATACACTTATGAATAAGCTGTGATGGTAGATTGTGGATACACTTATGAATAAGCTGTGATGGTGGATTGTGGATACACTTATGAATAAGCTGTATGGTGGATTGTGGATACACTTATGAATAAGCTGTATGGTGGATTGTGGATACACTTATGAATAAGCTGTGATGGTGGATTGTGGATACACTATGAATAAGCTGTGATGGTGGATTGGATACACATGAAAAACTGTAAAGGTGGATTGTGGATACACTTATGAATAAGCTGTGATGGTGGATTGTGGATACACTTATGAATAAGCTGTATGGTGGATTGTGGATACACTTTTGAATAAGCTGTATGGTGGATTGTGGATACACTTATGAATAAGCTGTATGGTGGATTGTGGATACACTTATGAATAAGCTGTAAAGGTGGATTGTGGATACACTTATGAATAAGCTGTATGGTGGATTGTGGATACACTTATGAATAAGCTGTGATGGTGGATTGTGGATACACTTATGAATAAGCTGTATGGTGGATTGTGGATACACTTATGAATAAGCTGTATGGTGGATTGTGGATACACTTTTGAATAAGCTGTGATGGTGGATTGTGGATACACTTATGAATAAGCTGTAAAGGTGGATTGTGGATACACTTATGAATAAGCTGTGATGGTGGATTGTGGATACACTTATGAATAAGCTGTGATGGTGGATTGTGGATACACTTATGAATAAGCTGTGATGGTGGATTGTGGATACACTTATGAATAAGCTGTGATGGTGGATTGTGGATACACTTATGAATAAGCTGTAATGGTGGATTGTGGATACACTTATGAATAAGCTGTAATGGTGGATTGTGGATACACTTATGAATAAGCTGTGATGGTGGATTGTGGATACACTTATGAATAAGCTGTGATGGTGGATTGTGGATACACTTATGAATAAGCTGTGATGGTGGATTGTGGATACACTTATGAATAAGCTGTGATGGTGGATTGTGGATACACTTATGAATAAGCTGTGATGGTGGATTGTGGATACACTTATGAATAAGCTGTGATGGTGGATTGTGGATACACTTATGAATAAGCTGTGATGGTGGATTGTGGATACACTTATGAATAAGCTGTGATGGTGGATTGTGGATACACTATGAATAAGCTGTGATGGTGGATTGTGGATACACTTATGAATAAGCTGTGATGGTGGATTGTGGATACACTTATGAATAAGCT
>NW_025059172.1:0-6029 GCF_019279795.1 Protopterus annectens
TAAAACACAGGCCTAGCAGCATTTGAACCTCAGCACATACATGTATAGGACATGCTGGAGGGACAGAGTCATAACTCAGAGGCATCTCACACTCTAGCAGAGTATCCCAGTTCATGTTTGACAGAGTCCCTCACTGACTCTCTTCAGGAGACATCTGGACAACTGCATATGAGAAGGAGGCACAGACTAGACAGAGACAGAGTCATGTCAATCAATTACGCAAGGGGTCATAATGTGTCACTACTAAGTCAGAGGCACAATATTCAGAATCTATTCTGTACACTTATTACCACTATAAGGGGTGGCAATAGCCACATCACTATGGCTAGGCTTATGCATGCACTAGGGCAGATAGCCTAGTAGTACACTATGACACTATGAAACACCGGTGTATGTGTAGCTATTGTCAATCAAACAGTATGATGTGGCTTGGGGGGCTTGATATCTCCCTGTATTCCAACATTGTTTTGTCTATTCCTTCTAGCATGTCTAGGGATCAGTTGCTAGTGTCCTCTCCTGCTCAGCTGGTGAACCTGGGAATATTGAGGCACTGTTACAGTTGCCTCATGTACACTGACAACCCTCTCCTTCTGCCATAAAACACACATACATGTGAGAGATGCAACTATATAGCCAAAGTGGAGGCTGAGCTCTCTCAACATAGGACTAGCAAGACCAGAGAGAGGGTGAAGGTAACCACACAGGGTGAAGGTAATCCAGTCTCACATGGCACTGTCACAACTTAAGATCATACACATAGACACACAGAGACACTCTCGGAGGCTCTGATCAGAAGTCTACCAGAATGGCAGTGGCCACCACAGCAGACACTCACACAACTGCCTCCACAGGGCACAGCACATGCAACACATTGACCACAGAGTCGGTGTGCCAAACAGTCACAGCCCTTAAGGCCAAACACAATGCCGGACACACTTGTCATAGGTGACTCCATAGTCAGACACACTGATGTCCCACTCACCAGATCAGGTGCAGAGGAGGTCACAGTAAGCTGCCTATTGGGCACTGGAATCCACCACATAATGCAAGCACTCAGGTCACTAAACTGCAAGTACAGGTCTGACCAGTCATAATCCATGCTGGTGTGAACGACCTGAGATGTACCTCCCTGGACTACATGGAAAGAGACATAGAGGATCCCTCTGATTATGTAGGCCAGGCAGGTATGACCCTGACCTTGGCAGTATCCTACCTTCACCAAGTATGATGCCACATAAACAGAGACAAGATGATCAGCTTGTATTTTGCTTAGACTATGGTGTCAATCTAAGGGGGTCCAATGACTGTCTGCCTGGGCTGACATGCTGGACAGGCCATGATGATTTACAAGGGATGGCTTGCACCTGTCACCCCCGGGCTTCGTTCAGATGATGCTCTTGCCACCCCATTGTGCCTTTTTATGCAAGATTCAGATTCTCACCTACCACCTAGAACACAGTAAAGGAAAGACACTAAGGGTAATGCTGCTCAATGCCCAAGGTCTCAACCTCAAGCTGCACACACTCTATGCCCTTCTCAGTATGTAGCACATTGATGTCTGTGCTGTGCCTGAAACCTGGTTCACAGCTTCTGACAGCACCCAGGCACTATTGGGTGTTACCTCATATCATGCATTCCGGCACCAGCATCCCGACAACACCAAGAAGGATGGTGGGTGTCCATATTCATCAAGGACACCCTCACCTCATGGTTGGTGGCAACACCGATGCATCGGAGACCATCCAGGTGCCAGTGACCGTGGCAAGACTGCTCTGCAGTTTGTAGCATGTTACATGCCACCCTCAAACTCAGGTACCTCCACAGCTATCCTGCAAACACTGAAGGGGATAAATGTATCTCCAAACACCATCCTACTGGGTGATTCCAACTATCCACATATAGACTGGGATCACTAATCATCCCACAACACTCTAACACAAAGGTTCCAAGAGTTCATACACTGAAATGCCATGGAACAACTGGTCCCAACCCCCTCAAGTGGAGGCAACATACTAGAACACATCATCACGAACATGGGGTCACACTGTTCAACACCAGACATATACCCATCATTGGTGAGATCAGATCATGGACTACTCTCAGTGGGAGTCCATCCCCCCACACCCAGATGGGAAATGAACAGTGAAGACCTTCTCAAATGCCGACTTCACATTTCTGAGGACTGGTGTGGTCTCTTTCAAGGCCCCAGGCCAGCAGACACCATTACCCAAGCCACTGTATCACTTAGAAATGCCTTCTACCAGCACCTCCAGGACTGCATGGTTCAGGCAATCCCAAATAATAATGACTCTTTGTACCACAGGCAAGCATCCAGTCTGGTGGACCCTAGCCATAAACAAGCTGTACAACACAAGGAAGGAGCTACTACAGATAGGCGTAATCCGTGGGGAAGACACCCTGCTCATTGTGAGTAAAACACTGGGTTCCCCATACAATCATCTGAGGCATGTTTTGAGAGTAAACCCACTCAGGACTCAGGGACAATCATGAGGCCTTTTTAACTATGTTTGAAACCTGGGAGGAAACTCCCAGATATGCTCAGACTTAGTTCAGAATAATGTTGATATCACTGCACCTACAGACATTGGCAACATACTGGCTGACAGGTTAAAGTGCAGATTTCTCCCCCTCCCCAACTGGGGGTATGCACCTGAGGATTGTAGCCCCCAAACATCTCCACTGCTGGGGTGGGAACTGCTCAATCCAAGACAGAAAACACTTTATCCATGGGACCAGATGGTGTCCCCAGTTGTGTGCTCCATGAACTCAATGAGTAATTACACCCGCAGTTAGGGCAGCTGTTTAATCTTAGCCTCACCTCAGGATATGTTCCCAAGAGTGGCATACAGCAATGGTGGACCCACTTCACAAAGGAGGTGCCTCCACCAACCCCAGAAACTACCATCCCATCAGCTTGACAAGCCTGTTCTGCTAAGCTATGGAGAGGATCATAATGGGAATTCTAAATGAAGACATGGGGGACTTGCAGACATTGGATCCAATCCAGTTTGGCTTTGTCAAGGGCAGATCATGCCTTTTAAACTTGGTTGACTTTTTTAAAACACTCACCCAGGCCATTGACGTGGGCAAGGCAGTCCACACAGCCTACCTTGACCTGGCAAAGGCTTTCGACACAATACCCCACTCAGGTATCATTGAAAACATCACCAGCTTAATTGTGAACCCATACATCACAGCATGGGTTGCAAACTGGCTAAGTGAGGAACACACAGGGTCAAAGTTGCTGGTGCCAGTTCACACTCCAGAGCTGTCACAAGTGGTGTCCCATAGGGCTCAGTCCTGGGCCCACATTTGTTCAGTATCTAAGTTTCAAGTGAGCAAACACAGGAGGATTATGGCTGACAAAGTTTGAAGATGACTGCAAACTGGGAAGCATAGCTGAAACCCATCTGACACAGACATCCTTCAGAAGCGGGCTCATAGACACAGATAACTGGTGCAACGGCCATGGCCTTACATTAAACACTAAACAATGCATAGCCATACCCTTCAGGAAGAACAAGGTTACCACTACTTCCCATCTAGGTGGCAATCCTCTAAGCACAACGTAGGTTATCAGGGACCTGGGCACCCAGGTTGACAGTGACCTTTTGCTTGACACTCACATTGTCAGGGTAGTTTGGAAGGCCTTCTACATTGGCCACCTCATCATGCAGTGATTCACATCTAGATCAAGGGAGGTCATCGTTCCCCTGTACTCATCCCACCAATGATTGCATACACTGCCCCATTCAGACTGGATGGGCCCACAAATTCCTGGACAGGAGGTGAAAGGGTCTCAAACATATTTCTTATGCTGCCCGACTGAAGGAATTCCAGCTGTATTCAGTCACTTACTGACTGCTCAGAGGTGACCTGTGCCTGACATACAAGGCTATGTCCAACCCAGAACTTATGAACATGCTTCACCTCAAGACCTCTACATCCATCAGAACTACAAGGGCAGGAGACCTAAACCTCAACACAGATATTAATAGGATGTGCTGGAGGGACAGATTCATCACCCAGAGAGTCCATATGCTGTGGAACAACATCCTGGTACATGTGGGGCTGAGCACCTCACTGGCTTTGTTCAAGTGAGATCTTGACCAATGGATGGGAGATTGCAGGTATACCCCAGGGATAACCTCAGTATCACTGCTTGACAGAGGCACAGCAAAATAATGGGCATATTATCCATCAACTTGCAGGGGTGGCAGAAGCCACAAAACTCTGGGCTAGGCTTATTAATGCCTAACTCTTACACTACTCAGAAAGTGCTCATTACCTATGTGGCAGTGTGATTCAGTATTGTAACCCTCATTTACATAGGATTGCCTAGTAATGCTTAGTTACATATCTTACACAGAGCTTCCCCCTTGACAACCACTGAACGGAGGCCATATTGTTTTTAGTCTGCAAGTCCCTCCATTGACATTCCATGTAATACATAAATCCCACAATTGTGGGCTTATAAGCTTCGGTTTTCAGTTTTAAGTGCACCCGTTTGCGGTGTGCTGCAGTTAAACACACAAATCCCGTGAAAAAAAAAAGTTAACTTATTTTTGCAACACTTTTTCATGCCAATGGCCACATATTTGGCCATTGGCATGCTTAATGACACATATGCACCCTTTATTTGGAGCTGACATAGCTCCGTTTTGATTGCAGAAATGTACTCAGTTGTCAGCTGAGTACATTTCTGCACGTCCGTTACACGGACTGGTTTCTGCTTCGTGGATCGCTCAAATACCTCATTTGCATATCTTGGAGCTGCAAACGAGGTATTGAGCATTTCCACGCCCAGTCCGTGTAAGAGACGTGTCTCTTACACGGAGGTTTGGGCTGTACCTGAATCGGGAGGCTTACACGGAGGCTTACACTACTCTTGAACTCCGTGTAAGCCTTCCTGAATCTGGCCCTATAAGTATCTTTACTAATGATTGTGTTAAAAGCAAAATTGCTAAAAATCAAAGTGCTCACTTAATGGCAAAGTAAAACTCACTCACAAATATTCCAGTCATGCTAAAATGCTTAATTTACATTAATGCCTGCTTTTACTGATTAGTTTTAGCAGAAAAGAGCATATGCCTAATATAAATGCCAAGGAAGTGTCTATATAAAACCGATTCAAATTTGTCAAAACAAAGGTTGCAAATCTTCTCCTTAAAGTCAGTTTCACAATGGGTTGATTAATAAAGGAAAAATACTAGCTACCAGCAATGAAGTAACAGCACAGTGACATAATAGCATACTCCCTTAGAAAGTAAATTGACATATTCAGCTTTTACTTCTGAAGTGTAAACAGCCAGAGTGCTGTTACATCCTAGGAGATATTTGTTTTAATAAACTTTGAGAAAACTATGATTCCATGATAAGAATGCCATTCATTATTCACCCTATCTCAAACTTCCAGTTTGACGATTCAGGCAGTCACAGGACATGACAGAATTGTATCTAGAGATTTTACATGCACCTGTGCCATTCTAAAAGTGAAATTATAAGAAAAGTGTAATCTGACTTTTTCTATCTGAATGCAGGCAGCTGTGTATAGCAGTGGAAAACTCAATGAAGTTATAATATATAGCTTTATCTATCTATCTATGTCTGTCTATCTATATCTATCTATCTATCTATATATATATATACGTATATACGTATGCCATTAAGAACGGCAAGAGTGACAACGCACTGGCAAAGCACATTGGCTTGAATCCGGGTCATGGCTTCCATTTCATGGCTATAGACCATGTACCATTGAAAATCAGGGGTGGCCCATTCTCACTAATTTTGGAGAATCGAGAATTAGAATGGCAGTTGCGTTTGGACGCTTTTAGGCACCCTGGGCTTAATAATAATTGTAACATCACCCCTGTGTTGAAATTAAGGAGTTACCTTAGATAGGCATATTTAGGTAACAAGGAGTCCAACTATAAAGAATTTATACCTTTTTGATATACATTTCTATAACGCCAGTAATTGGCATTGTATTGTAGTATTCCTGTGTG
>NW_025059173.1:0-5705 GCF_019279795.1 Protopterus annectens
AAGTTTAAACCAAAAAACCCCTGCAGTTACAGATACAGGCTCAAATGAAATTGGCTTGCAGAATCCAAGATAAGGTGGCACGGGGGAAAGAAGAAAGGTCCCTTTTTAAAGGGTCTTTGCAAACAAGATGCTGGGGATTTACCACTAAAAATTAGAAATTGGTTGGCCCTTTGACAGAAAGTACAGTTTTGTACCTACCATAAATGTAGATGTCCAACTGGATAGCATCTGCAGTCATAACAATGGGTTGTCCTGCCCCAGGCAGCCCTGCAGTGGGGGATTCCAAAGTCGGTCCGCTTGCTGATGTCGACTCCACCCGACCATCTCTGTTGGTCTTTATAAAGCATCAGCCCCCATTTTCCTCAGTGTTTCTTGCCCCAGATGCCAGTCCCCTCTTGCAGGCAAAAATTTGGATAGATGCCAATGTTTCCAAATAGATAGAGGTAAACAAAACAATAAGCATTATGTACATATATACAAACAAATACACCATAAAGACCCCCCAACAGCTAGCTATTAGGAGGGTAAACACCCTAGGAGTACCACAGAGGGAAGGAGGGGGGGAACCCTGACTGCAGATGCTATCCAGTTCGACATCTACATTTATGGTAGGTACAAAACTGTACTATGTCCTTCATGGATGCATCTGCAGTCATAACAATGGGTAGAATACCATAGCCAACTAGGGAGGAGGAAAAAGAGATTATGGTGTGTTTAGGATCCCTTGCAGTACAGCAGTGGCAAACCCTGCTCGGGATCTGGAATATAGAGGCAAATTATAATGCTTGGCAAATGTATGCACGGAGGTCCAAGTACCCCCTAATAATGTCTTTGGTTGCCACCCTGAAAGCTGTGGTAGGGGTTTGCCCTTGTAGAATGAGGTCTTATGTTCTGTGGAATTGGTTTTCCATGGAAGGAGTAACAGATCGTATGCAATTTCCTATCCATTTGGAGATTGTCTGTTTGGGAAAAAGCTTTTCCTTCCCTTCCTGTTGCATAGGCTACAAAAGTTGGTCAGTTTTCTGCTTTTTTGTTCTGTCCAAGTAGTAGCGAGCTGTCTATGTACATCCAAGGTATGCAGATTCTTTCCCTCTGTTTTGTGGGTTGGGAAAGAAGGTAGGTAGGTGGATTGCCTGGTTTAAAGACACTCTGGATACCACCTTAGGCATAAATGTAGGATTAGTCCTCATGGACACTCTATCTTGGTGGAAGATTGGGAAGGGGTTGCACTGCCATTAAGGCCTGTAGTTCTGAAACCCTCCTTGCTGAAGTAATTGCCAGAGGAAAGCAGTTTTCCATGACAGGTGTTGTAGGTCTGCTGTTGCTGCTGGTTCAAAGGGTGATAGTGTCAACTTTTCTAGCACAAATTTTAAAATCCCAAGCTGGTAATGGGGGTTTTCCCTTTGGGAGGTTTTACATTCTTGATTCCTCTGAGGAACTGCCTGAGAAAAGGAAAAACAGGTGGATCAAAGCTGTATTCTGCTGAAATAGCTGATGCATGTATCTTGATGGGGGGTAGGACAGGCCTGAATGAAGAAGTTCGCCAGATACTCCAGAATGTTAGGCATATCTATGTTTGACACATCTTTTCCTTTTTAAACTCCAAATGACAAACCTTTTCCATTTTCCAGCATAGTTCCTTCTTGTTGAAGGTCTGGGTTCAAGAATAATGTCTTTAACTCTTTGGGAAAGTTCTGGATTAGCTGCTGCTATGTGATGTTCCATGCAGTCAGTTGCAGCGTTTTAGGTTTGGATGTATGATGCTGTAGTTGTTCTGAGTTAACATCAAAGGCATCAGGGTTTTCCACTTTTTGTTCGAGACATGCTCTTCAGAGTGGGTACCAGTGTTGTCTTGGCCAGTTTGGAGCTATCAGGATTATCCTTGGCGTTTTCCCTTTGATTTTTAGTAGTACCTTGTGTATCAAAGGAAGAGGTGGGAATGCATATGCTGTTAGGCCTTTCCAGTTGAAGGAGAGTGAGTCCACTTTCCATGCTAGTGGGTGGAATGTCCTTGTGCAGAATTTTTGAGCTGGTGATTGAGAGGATGCAATAGGTCTATCTGTGGCATTCCCCATTTCTTTGAGATGGTCTTGAAGATGTCCGGTGCAGCTTCCATTCGGGGGCATCCGGGTGGTTCTGTTTAAATTGTCTGCTAGAGTATTGTTTTTCCCCTACAAATATTGCCTGTAACTAAATTTTTAGCGAGTGCCAGGGTCCACAGCTCCAAGGTCTTTCTGCATAGGGGTATGAATGAGTGCCTCCCTGTTTGTTGATGTACCACATGACTGTGGTGTTGTCTGTCCTTATCATCAACTGGCCCTTTTGAGAAATGGTTTGAATTTTTGGATTGCCAGTTTTACTGCCAGCATTTCTTTTAGATTGATGTGCAGGTGAAGTTGATCCTGTGTCCAAATCCTTGAAATTTGTCCAGCATGTGGGCCCCCATCCTAGGTCTAAAGGGCCCGTTGTGATGGTCTGGCTTGGTTGACATCTTGGGGGGAGGCCTGGGTTTGACTGGCATGCCTGAGCCCACCATAGGAACTCCTGTTTTAAGCATGGAATTAGTGGGATTTCTGTTTCTAGCTTTTCTGTGTTGGGACCATAAATTCTTTAGGTACCACTGTAGTTTCTCATATGTAGTCTGGCAAATGGGACCAAGATTATGCATGATGCCATGAAGCCCAAGGCCTGCAGAACTTTTCTTGCTGTTAACTTGTTCAGTTTTGTTAGTGCCAAGTAAAGAGGAAGTTCTTTTGTTTTTTTGTAGTAGGAATGCCATTTGTTTACTGTGTCCAATTCCAAGAATGTCCTTGTTTGGGATGGTATCAGCCCTGACTTTTTTAAATTGACTGTGTATCCCAGTCCTTGTAGCAAGCAAATGACCCTTTGTAAATCTGTTTTCAGCTTGCTTTTGTTGTCCCTTGTAGCAGGCAGTCGCCAGGTATGGGTAAATTTGAATTCCCCGTAGTCTGCAATGGATTACTGATGCCAGGCATTTTGTGAATACTCTGGGGGAAAATAAGCCAAAGGGCAATGCTGAGAATTGATAGTGCTCTGATCCTGCAAGAAATCTGAGGTATCTTCTGCAGATTGGTCGAATGGGGCGGCAGGTATGCCTCCTTGAGATCTAGAGTTACCAGCCAAGACTCCTTGCCCAGCATGGGGAAAAAGTTGCTGTAGGGTCAGCATTTTGGGGACAATGATGATGTATTTAAGGTGGACAGGTCGAGAAATTTGGGCTCCAACTTTTTCCTTTCTTGGAACTAGGAATAGTCTGGAGTAGAACCCCCTTTTCCCTTTTTCTTTTTTGGACTCTTTCCACAGCCTCATGTTTGCTAACTCCATTATCTGGGTAGAGCCTCTGTTTTTGATTTGGAGGTAGATTTGGCATTCCTCTTTGACTGGTAAAGTGTGGAAGTGAAACCGTAACCTTGATCTATGGTTTGTAAAATCCACTTGTCTTTTGTTATGTAGTGCCAGTTCTTTGAAAATAAGGGTTTAAACCCCGCCAGAGGAGCTG
The DNA here is from genome assembly GCF_019279795.1 of Protopterus annectens. Taxonomy (NCBI): domain Eukaryota; kingdom Metazoa; phylum Chordata; order Ceratodontiformes; family Protopteridae; genus Protopterus; species Protopterus annectens. The sequence goes on from NW_025059173.1 coordinate 3,521, forward strand.
CTATTTGTTCCCTGGTAGGGGATTTAGGATTAAGTCACTGTGGTTGTGCTGATGTAGTGGCAGTGGCTGTGTCGGGCCCTCTGTTGTTACCTTGCCACTGTCGCCCCTCTGTAGGCACCTCCTCTGGATTGGTTTCTGCCTCGGGAACGCCTATTCCTGCCCCTTTGAAATTTTGTGGAGTCAAAAGGACCAATTTTGGCAGGCCAGTTCCTGCTAAACCTTGGGGTTGAACCTGCAAGAAATCTTTAACAGTTTGAACAGATTTTGCCTTTTCTTCCATTTTCTTCATAACCTGCGGGGGGTTACCAAACAAACTTGTCTTGTCCATAGGAGCATCTAGCAACTTAGCTTTAACATGATCCGTAAATTTTTCCTTTAGCCATGCATGCCTTCTTATCACTGTGCCGTCATGGCTGATCTAAATGAAGCCTCCAGTGCATCATAGCCACATTTTAAGGAATGGTTCTAACCTGTTGTATGTTATTTACCATCTCTAATACATATTTTTTATCAAGAGATTCATCAGTGGTTATTTTTAGTTAACTGATCAAGCATAAACTCTTGGTATTGTATCAGGGAAACTGACAGTTTAAAGCTCTAGCTGAGGGGTAGCTGAAGTGTAGCCCTTTTTTACCCCATCTGTCCCCCCAAAAAAAAAGGGGGGATTTGGGGCCTTTCCGGGATGGGTTTTTCTGGGTTTGCAAGGGGGCCTTGGGTGGGATATTTTCCCCCCCTGTAAAAGTTTTTTGGGGGGGCTGGGGTAAAGAATCGGGAGCGAGCAAACATCATTGAAAGCATCATCCACCACAGAGAGAACAGGAGGTATAGCTAAGGGCCTGTGCTGTGGGGGGAGGTCCTAAGTCTTTTCTGGAGTCTAAAAAATCCTGTTGCTGCCTTTGGGAACTGTTCCCCATGGCATGAAAGGGTTTTCCCCCAAAGGAGAATTCTTCTGGTGGGGAAGCAGCTGGAATGGATTCTTCAGCATCAGAATCTTCAAAATTGGAGAAGGAGCCTTGGCTGGTCAGTTATGTCTGATTCATCAGCAGAATCATCAGAAGACACTGGCTCAGGGGCTCTGCCCTGGTCTTTTCTCTGGGGCTGAGAGGCCCTGTCTGGGTGAGATTGAGATCCTCTAATTAAAGAAATTAAATCTTCTGCCAAAGAAAGCATTTGAGAACTAGAAGGGGGCCTGGATGTGGGGAGTTTAACAGGCACTGATTTAGTAGTCTTGGCTGCTTTACCCCTGGGGCCTTAATGGACATGGCAGCTGGAGGCCTAGCAGCACCACGGGGGGTAGAGACATCCAAGGGATGGTGTCTGATAAGTCAACCACCGTAGTGGGTAAAATTTCTGGGGGATTCAAGAGTTGTAGGGGCCTCAGTTGTAAGAATGGGTTCAGCTGTACTTTGGGGTTTTCGGCGAAACCGAACACTCCTTTTTTTTACCGTGGTTTCGGCCCAAACCGCGGGGGGTCCTTTTTCTTTGCTTTTTGGGGGTCGGAGGATCCCGGGATAATGTGCAAAATCAGAACCAAAAAATGTTCTGCAAAATCCACCGGCCTGCGTTTCGGTTTAAAGAGCACAGGGAACAGGCTGCTACGCCCTCTGGGCCTAAAAACAGACAGTAAGAGTGGAAATCTTTATGAGGTATTTGTTTCCCCCGGTTAAAAATTGTTAACTTTTTCTGACATCGGCTGAGGCAAGAAAGAGTCCCCAAGGGTACTTAGCTTTGAAAGTATTCGTAGAAGTAATCTCTGGATCCGACCGACCGCACTTGCAACAGGGTTCCCAGGGAAGAAAGACTGAGGAAAATGGCCCGGGTGATGCTTTATACCCGAAAAAGAGATGCGCCGGGGGAAATGCGACATCAAAGGGGCCCGGGCCCGGGCTTTGGGAAAGCCGACTGCAGGGCTGCCTGGGCAGGACAACCCATTGTTATGACTGCAGATGCATCCATGAAGGACATCAAACCTTTCTGAAAGAAAAAAAAACCCAAAAAAAAAATTTTTAAAAACCCTTTTGGGGCCAGAAAACCGGGGAAAAGGGCCCAGTTGGAAAGGGATTCCCCAGGGGGAAACCCAAAAAAAGCTTTTGGGGAAAACCCAAAAACCGCTCCAAAAAAAAAAATTTGCCCCCAAAGTTTAACAAACCCCCTTTTTGGTTGGGAAAAAACCCCCAAATAAGCC
>NW_025059174.1:0-4791 GCF_019279795.1 Protopterus annectens
ATACTGTGGTTACATTTAACTCAGTACATAACATACAGTTCTGAATAAATCATATCAATATTCACAAATGACATAGAATTATTTACAAAATTCCAGATAGCAAGGCTGGCAATATTTCCTTTTGTGACAGGAGGCATCCTGTGATATTGTTTTTTTGGCTTTAGTGAGTGCTGCCAGGACCTCCTCCTTGTTAATAGTTGGTGGGGTTATGCTCAGATGTTTGAGGGGTAGTGGGAGGATGGGTGGCTGAGGTTTGAGCTGAATTTGTCAATCAGCAGATTAGCTATGACACTCTACTCAGTGAAGGTGACAGCAGTGACCACCAGGTTAGCATATTGCTGTGCATTGCCTTTGAGTCTACAGACATAGTTGTGGAAGCCCTTGTGGATGCCTTTAGCCTGTGAGGCTGTATTGACATTATAATTGGCCTTGTTGGACTTAATTAGTCCTCTTTCTTGTTTAGTTTAATTAGAGAGCTCTTATCATTATGGGAGTTGCTGTTCCTGATTTTAACCATGATTTATTTTTCCTTTTGTTATATACCCTGTTAAGGTTAGAATTTTACCAATGTTTGATTTTAGAGCTTGTTTTGGACTTATTTCTAGTAGGTACAGCAGCCTTGATACAGACATTTACATGGTTGTACTGGGTCTCTGTGAATAACCACATAGGTTGCTGTGAGCTTCAGGTTAAAAGGAACATTGAAGTTTGACATACTATTACTTAATGAGATGTAGTTTGCTTTGAAATAGTTCCTAACTGTTACAGAGCTTGTTGAGGTTACCAAGTTAATTTATATTTGGGAAGGGAGACAACTTTGTGGTCCAATGTGTGGCACTGTGGGTGTGTACACAGCACTCTCTAGTAGTATTGGTGAGTACCAAGGTCCAGTATACTTGGACCTCGGGTGAGTGGTTCTATATCTGTTCAAGGATATTTGTGTTAATAAAGTCCAGGAATTGTTTTACCTCTGCGAGTTTGAGGCAGTGTATGTTGCCAACTGTTGAGGGCTAGTTAAAGTCTCCCATGAATGGGGTATTTGGTTTAATGGGTTGAGTGTCTCAGTAGATTACAGGTATGAGCTATGGGATTCTTGGGACATAGGGGGGTGATCTGCAGCTTGTTAGGATATGGTATGGGACTTTGTCTGTTGTGTGTGATCTATATATGGATAAACTTCTGGGCATTGTACTCTTTGGCTTAACCTGGAGGTATACTTGCTGCTAATGTATATAAAGAAACTCCTCCACCTTTTTGTCCTCTCTGTGCAGCTGATTGTCTAAATGTTTGAGAAAGCCACTGAGCCTTGCTGCCAAGGTACATTCTGCTGATTTAAACCATGTCTCAGTAACAACACAAATGTCTTTATTTTCCAGGTAAGTAAAGCATGCTGGGTGTGTTGTTTCTTGTATATGGGCTTCAGAACCCCAGGCACCTTGCTAATACCTTTAGGTTTGAGGTTTTATTTGCTATGTTGGTAGGTTTGCCAATTTGGGTTCTCTAACAAAGGGAGGCTGTAATGGGTAGATAAGTTTTATCAATATTCAGAAGCCAAACCATCCTTTCAAAGCAACATGATTTTCTAACCATGTCCACCCATGCTAATAAATACTGAATCCCTTGGAAGACATCCAGCAGACACTACTTGGGAAGGAAGGAACTGCTTGTTTTCATTGTTGGTGAAGGTAGAATGCTGCTCAATGCAAGGCATACACCTGCCCACCAAGGACACACATATTCAGAGAAATCAATAATGTCTCTCTTCATATAGTCCAGTAGAGTGCGTCTTAGGTTCTTAACACCCACATGGACATGTGATAGAATCATCTGGTACCAGTGCTGTAGTGACTTGGAGTGTGTTTTGTAACTTGGCCCGAATCGTGGCTCAGATAACCCCAACTAATAAATGTTAAGTTGTCTATCTAGCCTTCATTCTTTGCTGGATGGGTTGAGGGCCGACCTGGCTCCATTCAACCCTCTAAAAGCTTCGAGTTGGTTCCACCGGCTCGGGGGCTCCCACTATATCCACAATGCTAGGCGAGAGTTACCCCAGATCGTTTGCAGCTACAACCGAGGGTTAGTTGCTTCTGCGGTTCCTGGTGAGTGTTAGCTTTTTTTCTTCCAAAAAGTTACTCTTTTTACCCCTTTTTAAGTTAAATTCTTCTTAGTTAGTGTAGATCACAAAACTTTATCCCCGACCCTAATTTTTTCCCGTTTCTTTACTAAAGAACCTTTGGTTCTTCCTTTAGACCTTAGGCCTTCCCTTCCCTAATTAGATGTTTGTGTAGTTTACTTTAATTTTGTGTACTTTAAATTCTAGTATCACTACTAAAATTATTATTTTTTTTTCTGACAGGGTATAACTTGTGTGTGTTTGGGTGTGTGTTTGTGTACACCTGTCAGTTAGGGAAATGTCTAAAGCAAGGTCTCGGATTCAAGAAGTGTGATGCGTCGCGGTCAGAAAATGTCTCTGACAGGCGGCTCACACTTCTTGTAATCTAATGTCTGGGGCCTTTGCACCTGCAGAGACTCCTGTGCTGTGTGCCATGGCTTCAGCCCAGGGTCCTGCAGGAAGAAAAAAACAAGTTAATTCACAAGGAGGCTTGTGAGCCAGGGGAGGGATTCCCTGTCAGTTTCAACGGGGAAGCCCTCCTAAGGCATCCGAGGTCTTGGCTCGGCTTCTGAGGCGAGACCTCAGGTTGTTCAACCTTTGCCTTTTATCGGCTCGGCTGGAGCCGATAAGTCAGAATCCACAGTTTCTGTGGCTCCCTGCCGGCTCCGGCGGGCGAGGTTATTAGTACCCGTGTGGGGCTCCGACCAGACCTTGGGCCGACAACTAGAAAGAAGGTCTAGGTCACCTTCTCTTGGCTCCGTTCATTTCAGCTCCAGGGATCTCCTGCTGTCACAGGCGGGCCAAAAATCTCATTCCTCCTAGGTCGCCGAGGCTGTCCGATCACTGACCTTCAGGAGGTAGTGAGTGAGCTACTTAAGTCGAGGCACTAGCCCAAGATGCTTCAGAGCCCGACTCATCCAGTGGTGCCTGCCCGATCCATCAACTCTTTCCTCCTTGACTCTTTTGAGTTGGGCAGTGTCGAACCCGAGACTGCCGGGCGAGACAATTCAATGCTTGGCTCCGTCGTCGGATTTTCTTCTTTGGAGGAATCACCGGCGCGGACTTCCTCGTGGCTCCGAGGGGTGAAGGCATCAGACCCTTGTCGACCCCCTCTCCTCACCGAGCCGGCGCTGAGTGAGTTGGCTCCGACATCGCCTCCCAAAAGGGGGGGGGTTTTTGGGGGGGGGGCCCCGGCTCTGCCCGACAGGGGGGGGATTTGGGTCAGGGGGTTGTTAGAGTGGTTATCCACAGTCGGTTTCCCCCTCCCTCTTGCTCCCTAACCAAATCCCCCATCCCCCCCGAGGCCAGCCCCAGGGCCCCCTGGGTTTTTCCTTTCGAGGCCTTCCCCGTTTTCAGAAGGCCCCCCAAAGGGGTCAAAAAACCTTGATCACCTGGGCTTGGGAAAAAAAAATTTTTGACTGAGGGCCCCTTCCCCTTTTGAAAAGGGTTATTTCAGCTTCAACCGAAAAGGGGAAATTGGGCCCCCCCCAAATTTAGGGAACTTGGCTTGGGGGGGTTCCCCCCCATTTGGGGTTCCCCCCCGACCCCTAGGGGGTTCAAAAACAGGACGGCCCCTTTTTGGGCCCCCCCCCCAAAACCCTTAAATTCCAAAAGCCCATCCAAAAAAAATTTTTTAAAAAGGGTTTCTGTACAGGGGGCTCCCCAAAAAGGAAAAGCATCCTTCGTCCTTCCTCCCCCAAAAAAATCTTTCCCGGGTGGTACGAAGGGATTTTCCCCGGAAATTTAACGGCAAATTGGGCCCTTTCACCCAAAGGGGCGATCAAGGGGAAAATAAAGAAGGCCCCAAGGGGTTTAAAAAAATGAACAGCAGCGGACCCAATTCCAAATTTCTCCTCCATCCCCCCCCCCTTTTTTGGGGGGGACGAGCCCAGGGGCTGGCCTTTCCCCTTTAGCGGGTAGAATTTTTCCCCCCTTTAAGGGGCCCCAAAACCCCCCAGGCTTCCCTTTGGTCCCCAAAAAGCCCGTGGTCAAATGATGGCAAGACCCCTTTTTGCCGGGGTTTTTCCTTTGGCCTTCCCCAAAGGCCGAATTGTGGCCGTAAAAAATTCGGGGGTTGTCAAGGTGCTTCCAAAGGGAAGGGGGTCAATGGTAACCCCCCTAGGGGAGGGGGGCCCGAACCCGGGCAACAACCTTTTTGAAAGCCCCTTTACACCCCGGGGTTCCCCTCCCCCCGGGCAGCGGGGAAAATTGATGTAAAAGCCGGCATCCCTCTCAAAACAAATGGGAATCCTCATTTTTTTTTCCCCTTTTTTTTCCAAACTCAAAAATCCCCCAATGTTTCCCCCGCTCAAAGGGGTTCAGTTTGGAAATTTCAAAAATCTTGAAAAAACTTGGGGCCACCCCGGTCCAATCTACCCAAAGGGCTTTTTTTTGAAAACAGGGGCGGGAACCCTTTTGGCCATTCAACAAACATCAAAAACAAATTTCGGAGGTAGGCAATCCTTTTCCCCCGGGGAAAGGCTAGGCTCTTCCTTGGAGCGTCATCACAAAAAAAAGGGCCCCCAGGTTCCTCCCCAGGCGGGGAAACCCGTCTTTTTTTTTAGGGCCCTCCCTTTGGTTCCCCCTCCCCGGGTTTCCAAAAGCATCGGGAGCCTTTTATGGCGACAAGGTTCCCGGGTTTTTCCTATTTACGATGGTCTCCCCCCCAAAGACTCCTT
>NW_025059175.1:0-6477 GCF_019279795.1 Protopterus annectens
GCCCTATGTCTGCATATTCATCCTTCTGCACCCCTTCTCCAATTTTTTTTTTTCTGTCTTGTCTCCTTTTCTCCTTTTGGCCAACTATTCTGACTGCCTCTTCTAATGTCTTCATGCCTCCCTGCTGTGGTTGCATCCCTGTAGCATGGAGTCATCTCAGTCCCACCCACTTGGCTGCAATGCCTCAATAAAGCTCTCACTAAACATAGTCCATTTCCTATCTGCAGCATTTTAAACTACTTGAACTAAATATTTAGCATCTTATCTTTAAATATATGCATATATTTGTTTATCATATCCTTCAAACATGTTTGTATTTCTTATATGGCCCCTATTCCCCAGGCTGTGTCTGTAAATGGGTCAAATGAGATCAATGAACTTCTGTTGAAACTAAATGAATAGGCAGGCTACCTTAGCCGGACTGACTGACTAACTAACTAGGCTGTGCCATTTCCCTGGTATGTTTATCATTACCCACATCATCATCCTACATCACAAACCCCCATTTCTACATGGGGTTTGAGTATGTGTTATCTGTTATACATCTATAGGTTTCAATACAGCCCACCTCCTGCCTTCTTTTTGGCCTCCTTCCTGGCTATTTGCAGATCTTCCTCTCTCAGCTGTAACATAGTGGGAATTGAGGAATAACAAGAACTGACCTACTGCAAACATGACAGATGAATACAAATAGAGATGGGAGTAATGTACAGCAAGGGAATAGGCTAAATAGAATGGTCTGGGAGGAGTAATGTGCAGCGAGGAACAGGCAGGTGGAATAGAATAAGTAGGAGTAAGTATTACAGCTGAGGAACAGGCAGACAAATAGAGATGGGAAGTAGAGGGGAGTAATGTGTGCAGCAGGGAACAGACTAGTAGATATTAGAATGAGATGGGGGAGTAATGTCTGCAACCAAGGGAACTATGAACAGATGAATAGAATGAAATGGGGAGTAATGTGCAGCGAGGAACAGGCAGACAAATAGAATGAAATGGGGAGTAATGTGCAGCAGGGAACAGGCAGATGAATGGGAATGGGAAGTAGGGAATTAGTATTTTGGCAAGGAATATGACAGACAAATGGGAATGGGAAATGGGAGGTAATGTACAGCAGAGACAGGTGAATGAATGGAATGGGATAGGAGTAATGTGCAGCAGGGAGACAGACAGATGAGATGAGAGAGATGAGATGGGAGTAATGTACAGCAGGGGAACAGACAGATGGAATAGATGAGTAGGGAGTAATGTAAGCAGGGGAACAGACAGACAAATAGGAATGAATGGGAGTGGCTGGCAGGGGAACAGACAGATGAATGGGAGGTAGAGATGGGAGTGGCTTGGCAAGGGAACAGGCAGATGAGATAGGAGATGAGATGGGGAGTAATGTGCAGCAGGGAACAGACAGATGAATAGAATGAAATGGGGAGTAATGTGTGAGGGCAGGCAGACAAATGGGAGATGAATGGAGTAGTAACATGAGGAACAGGCAGGTGAATGCAGATGAAGAATGGGAGGCCATGTACAGCAGGGCAGGCAGACAAATAGAATACAAATGGGGGAGTAATGTGCAGCAGGGAACAGACAGATGAATAGAATGAGATGGGGGAGTGATGTACGCAGCCAGGAACAAGGATGAATAGAATGGGATGGGAGTGAAATGTGCAGCAGGAACAGAGCCAGATGAATGGGGTGAGATGGGAGTAATGTACATGAAGGAACAGACAGATGAATAGAGATAGGATAGGAGTAATGCTTTGTAGGACTTGGTGAGATGAATAGAATGAGATGGGAATGTATGCAGCAGGAACAGAAAGAACTAAGATGAATAGATAGGATTTTGAGGCAGGCAGATGAATAGAGGCAAGATAGAGATGGTATGCATGAGGAACAGGCAGATGAATAGAATGAGATGGGGAGTAATGTGCAGCAGGGAACAGGCAGATGAATAGAATGAGATGGGGAGTAATGCAATAGGAACAACAGACAAATGATAGAGATAGGATAGGAGTGTACAGCAAAAGTTAGGCAAGAAGAATAGGAGAATGAGATAGGAGTAATGTACATGAGAACAGGCAGATGAATAGAATTAGATGGGGAGTAATGTGCAGCGAGGAACAAGAGCCAGGCAGATAGAATGAGAGATGGGAGTAATGTGCAGCGAGGGAACGGGGCAGACCACCAAATGGGAGTGGGATGGGAGGAGGTGTGTACAGCGGGGAACAGGCAAGGCGAATAGAGTGGATGGGAGTAATGTGCAATGTGAGACAAGGCAAGGCCAGGAGATAGAATGAGATGGGGTATGTGAGGAACAGGCAGACAGGAAATAGAAGATAGGATAGAAGGGAGGGTATTAATACCCAGTGAGGAACAGGCAGATGAATAGAGAGATAGGATAGGGAAGTATGTACAGCAGGAACAGGCAGGCGAATAGGAATGAGTACAGGAGTAATGTGCAGCAGAGAACAGGCAGATAGATAGAGATAGGATGGGAGGAAGTAAAATGCTGCAGGGCAGATGAATAGAATGAGATACAGGGGAAGTAATGTGCAGCTGAGACAAAATGAATGAATAGAATGAGATGGGAATTAATGTGCAAGGGAACAGGCAGATGAATAGGAGAATTAGAGACTAGGAATTAATATTACATAGGAACAGACGGAAGCAGAATGGGAATGGATGGGAGTAATGTGCAGCTAGAGGAACAGACATGGGCAGATAGAATGAGATGGGGAGTAATGTGCAGCAGGGAACAGGCAGATGAATAGAATGAGATGGGGAGTAATGTTCAGTGAGGAACAGAGCCAGGCCAGATAGAATGAGAGATAGAAGGAGTAGTAGAGTGAGGAACAGGTAGGCGAATAGAATGAGATGGGGAGTAATGTGCAGCGAGGAACAGGCAGACGAATAGAATGAGATGGGGAGTAATGTGCAGCGAGGAACAGGCAGACGAATAGAATGAGATGGGGAGTAATGAAAGCCTTACAGCAGGAACAAGGCAGACAAATAGTGAGATGGGAATGTGTGCAGCAGGGAACAGGCAGATGAATAGAATGAGATGGGGAGTAATGTGCAGCGAGGAACAGGCAGATGAATAGAATGAGATGGGGAGTAATGTGCAGCGAGGAACAGGCAGAATGGGAATGAGATGGGGGTAATGTGCAGGGAACAGACAGGCCAGAATAGAATGGGATGGGAGTAATGCAGCAGGAGCAGGCAGATGAATAGAGATGAGATGGGGAAGTAATGTACAGCAGGAGCAGAACTGAGATGAATAGAATGAGATAGGAATGCAGCAGGAGCTTAGGCAGATGAATAGAATGAGATAGGGAAGTAATATAGAGCAGAGGGAGCAGGCAGGCCAGATAGAATGAGATAGAATTAATGTTCAGTGAGGAACAGGCAGACGAATAGAATGAGATGGGGAGTAATGTGCAGTGAGGAACAGAGCCAGACTAGAATACGAATGAGATGGGAGTAATGAAATATACAGCAGAGGAACAGGCAGACAGATAGAATGAGATGGGAATTAATGCAGCAGGAACAGGCAGATGAGGCCAGAGATGAGATGGGGGTAATGTGGCTGCATGTGAGGAACAGAGCAGATGAATAGAATAGGATGGGGAAGTGAGAAATGTGCAGTGGGAAAACTAAGGATGTGGTGGAGAGAGTTGATTAGGCCTTAGACAGGAAATAATTTAGGGAGGATGCTAGAAGAGTAAATAAATTGTAGTTAAAGTCAGCTACTGGGATAGAGGAGGTAGAAAGAGCTTGCATTAGTAAGGTTACAATTATCATTAGAAATTAGGAGCTACCTTTTGACATTAGAGCCATTACAACCTACTAACACATGGAAGTGTGGTGAGATTCCTATAAATGGGCCTTGAGCCTCCATTAAGTACTAGATCCCATTTAAGTACTTATTTAAATGAAACCCCCTCCATTTTCTCTCTACCCTGCCAGATTTAACCTATAGCATTATGGGTGGTCCAGTTTCCCTCATTTCCTCCTACTAGCCCCTGTGGCCAACATGCGTTATCCTGGGAGTGGTCTTGTGAATGTGTCATGTACACTGGCAGTTCCTACTCCCAATCACCCTGGTGATTTGAGGCTGCATCTACACTAGAATCTGGAATCCTTACTCTCTCACACAGGTCAGTAACACTAGACAGGTTTAAGTGACTCACATACTACACCTCCTGAAACCATACCTCAACACATAAACCTACTTGGAGGTACTCACAAGTAACCTAACTAAACACCCAGAGCCTTTCCAAACCCCACAAACAACCCTGCAGCACTCAATAAACACAAAACCACTAGGGTGTGGTGTCACCATCACTACACTTGACTGTAGCAGTGCACTATTCCAGGGGATAGAAATACAGAGGTGTGGCTGTGACAGGCAGACACACAGTTGGGTGCAAGTTAAGCTCTGTAGCTCATGTAGGCACAAACTCTGGGGATGTTGTCCACATGGGCTGCCTGTTTCTTTGCTTTGGACGTTGCTGTTTGTGTGCTGGTGCCTGTGATGCTGTTTGTGATTTGGTCCTTTGGGGAGGAAGTAAATTTAACTGAATCTATTATTTACATTATATTACAGCAATATCTATTTGGCTCAGTATAGGAGTACCATGCAGTAGCTAGCATGAGTCTGGGTATTACTATGGAGATTATTTACATAACTATAGAGAGCCTTGTGGACATCTTTACTATCTGCAATTCCTGTTTCCTGCTTCAAGCTTTAGAGTTGATAGGGATCTCAAACTTTTTGTAGAGGCTGTCTGAGAACTTTTCCAGTCTTGGGACTTCCTTATTCTGGATCAGTTTCCTCAACTATTACTGAATTTATTTATAGCAGGGGACTATAGCTTGGTTCCCTTTTTTGGAGAGAAACATGTGGTTCCTATTAGGTATAAGAATACATTTTAATAATACATGCTATTTTAGTGCATTGGTGTATGATGATTTGGTGGTCTTCACTTCTCTCTCCATTACATGGGTGTTTTTTGAAGTTAATACACACCTCTGTTTTTAGACTAAAAGTTAGCATGGAGATTTTCATAGGTAGTTTTCTACATTTGTATTAGAATTTAGGAGGGATACTAGATTTTAAGGTGATTTAGTTTGTAGTCCAGATCTAACCAGGGTGGAGTTGACTATTTGTAGCAGAAACAATAGTCCCTTATGTGGTATTGGAGTTGGGATGGCTACCTCTAGGTAGGGGTAAGCTGGTCAGGGCATTTGGAATTAATGATAAATACACCTCCTAGACTGGTTAGACAGGAAAGCTCTATGGAGTTACTCAGAGTTCGTGCTACAAGACCCCCTTCAAGTCATCATTAAGGTATAGAGCCCCTTCAATGAACCAAAATACCTACACTGTTTATTTGGACCTACTTGAGTCAATCAAATTACAACCAAACACTCTAGTTATCGAGGAGATTTTAGCACTTCTCCCTCCATTGACTGGGAAATTTATACAAGTACCAACATGCTGCACAAGGTTCCTGAACTTTGTTAACACTAGTACCCTGGAACAAATGATATACAGCCTTACAGGGGGCTCAAATGATACTCAACCTGGCCCTCACCAACTTGGGTGACTGTTACCACCACACAAGTAGGACCCTCCTTGTTGAATCCCCAGTCACCTGCAAATCAGTCACATTTGAAGTAGCTATAACACCTGAACCCCTCTTTAGTGAAATCAAGCTAAAAATTTCACAAAAGTTAATTATACCTTCCTAAGTGATGGCATAAATAATTTCCAAGCTCCTGTTCCCTCAGATGGCATTGACAATTATACTAAGGTATGCACAAATACCCTGTACAAACACTTATACAAATGTATTGACACAGCTATACCTGATAGAATCAAAACAATATTCTCAAGAAAAAACAAGCGTCCCTGGTGGACATCTAGCATTAATAAGTTATACATCAAGAGGAAGAAGTTACTGTCTATGAATAAAAAAAGAGAGGTCCCAGCACTGGAAGAAAACCCACTTCTAGTTGAACAAATAAGACAACTTGTAAAATCTTCTAACGGCAACTTTGAAAAAAAAATTAGGAACCATAGCTAAGGGTAACCATAAGGCATTCTTCAGTTATATCTGTAACCTAAAAGGTAGGACCCAGACATGTGCTAAACTAGCTGTGTATGGCATCAAACACACTGATCTTGTGAAAATAGCTAACCTATTAGTTGACACGTTTGGTAAAAATGTCACCCTCCGTCCCCGCCAAACATTCCACAAAGCATTCCCTCTACATCTCCCCCACCTTACTTTTCCAAAGAGCAAGTCATTAATGTTCTCTCCAAAGCCAAAAACACAACTTCTATGGGACCAGATGGGCATTTTCCTTTGTCAAAACCACAAGTTAGCAACTACATTAGACACTGTCTGCAACAACAGCCTGAGTACTGATTTTGTCCCTGCTGAATGGAAAACAGCAACCATCATTCCCTTAAGCAGT
>NW_025059176.1:0-7731 GCF_019279795.1 Protopterus annectens
GTTCAAATGCATTGTCTCTTTGGGGAAAAATTTTTGTCATTATGTTTCAGTTTACAATCAATGGTGAAAAATATTTCCCTGTTTTTATCGGTTCTGATTAAATCTGTTGATGTTGTTTAACGGCTCTTACAAACTCTGTTGATGTTCTACTAAAGACAAGACGCTAAGCGGTACAAAGTGTAAAATAAAGCTTTTGGTTAATTGCAAGTGTAAGATGTGTGGTAGTCTCTGCACTAAATGCAGTTATCCAGAAATGCTGCAACTTTTTTATTCTTGACTCTCGGGATGTTAAAAAACATCCTAAAAGCAGGAGAAATTGCATTTATTAATAGAATAACTTTAGCAGTTACAGTACAACAAACAATAAAACAGCACTGAAGATAAAACAATTTTGGATCAAATTTTATGCACATATATTAGTTTTTCACTGTTACACCAGAACATTAACTAAAAATTTAATTTAAAATAGAAATTCGTGTCAAACTGTCATTTATTATCCTTTCATCGGACGAATGGCCATATACAGGAGAAATTGGGAGAAGCACTCATAAATATATTTCTTGTATTTTAATAAAGAGAATCGAGGTGTAGATGCGTGGTAATCATGATGGCGTAGAATGCTCACAAATTAAGTAGACCCTAAAGATGAACAGTCTGGTGAGAAACTAAAAGTAGTTTCTCCTTGAACTGATGCATCCTGCATTATATTTCCTGAGCAGTTAGAATGTTAATAAATTGCAATAATAATATAACAGTATGGGTTCTAGATAAAAATACTAGGTATGTCACCAAGTAACGTTTATTAACATGGAAGGTATTTCCCCAAAAGCGATTACAGGCCCTTACATTAATTTTTACTGTGTATTTCACATAGCAGTTGATAAATAAAACTACATTGATCTCCACATTCTCTTTGCTGCCAAATCAGTTTTGCATGTTAATGTGAGGACCCGTTGTATTATGTATCTTACCAGCTGTTTTTCACGAGTTCCATAATTTGTATTGGATATTTTCTGGAAATGGCGCTGCATCCGTCGCTTCAGGCAAACAGTGATTGAGATCCGCGTTAGTGTAAGTTGAAGTGGTGGAGCATTTCTGGCACCTGTATGGGCGGTGGTGACTGAATAATGAAATAAATGTACTTGTTGTTGTCTTTTCAGCTTTTTTTTTTACAGTTAGCGTTCAGAACTTTCACAGCAGAATTAGCCTTTTGAGGCGGCCTGTCACGGGCGCCCTAAGCGATGCCCTGGTTGGCGCCTATGCCTAAGGCCCCGACCATGCACCACACGCATTTGGATGATTCTTTTTACACTATCTTCAGTTTTTCATTTTTGTTTTATTTACACAGTGCCTAATAACATCATGAATTATCTTCACTAGGTAACATTCATATGTCCTTTTACATTCTGTCTCATGAGACAGGCTAAGGCTAAGAGTTCCTACTCTCAGTTCTATCTTATATCATTTGCTGTTGGCTTCTTCACACTTGGCCATATCTCTATTTCTGACTCTGTGCCCTCTTTATTTACATTTATTTTTATTTACATTTGTTTCATCGGGATGAATCAGGCGACTGGACAGACAGTGTCCATTTTTAGTAAGAGGCCCGAGGAGAAAAGTTTGTAACTGTGATCTGCATTTGTACTTCTACCTTGTCTTCCCTTCTTCTCTGTATCTTCTCTTTCATCCCGTGCATCTTCCATCATCTCTTTTGCAAAACCACCTCCCCTGCACTGCTGTTACAAATCCTCTGTCCTTGTCCCTCTTGTCCTCTCCCTTGCATTTTGCCCCTTATCTTTCTCTCGTGCATTCTGTCTGTGGTCCTGTTGTTGCTTCCTGTCCAGTACCGCTGTGCCTTTGTTACCTTACTAGCCTGTCCACTGACATTTTCCCTAACTCCCATATTCTCCAATGAAGTTCCCTTTGTCTTGCAGACTCCATATCTACTGTCACCTCTAAAGTTCAAAAATTCCTGAACCAAATTGCTGTCCCACATGCTGAGCACAGCATCCATCTCCCCCTCATTCTTCTTTGCCACCCTGTCCTTTTCACTAACTGCCTTATTCTTGGATCCCTTATTTTTATCTGGTTAACTATGTTTTCAATGGATGGTCATCTCTTTCTAAGCACTAGTACTAGAGGAATATGTTAGACAATAAACTGTTACCTTTTGGTGTGTCACAGTATTTCATGCCAGCTTATTTTGCTATGATATCGCTATATTCATCCTTAGGTGCCTTGAATGAGTATTTAAAACTAGTTATAGGTTCATAGGTTCATAGGTTCATACTAGGCTATCTGCCCGAGGGCATTTACAAGCCTAGCCCATAGTTTTGTGGCTTACGCCACCCCTTTAGTATGGGGAACTATACCCATTATTTTGCTGTGCCTCTGTTGAACAGTGACACTGAGGTAATCCCTGGGGTATATCTGCGATCTCCCATCCATTGGTCAAGATTTCTCTTGAACAAGGCCAGCGAGGTGCTCTGCCTCACATATACCGGGATTTTATTCCACAGCATAGAGTCTTTGGGTGATGAATCTATCCCTCCAGCACGTCCTATTAATAGCGATGTCAGGTTTAAGTCTCCGCCCTTGTGGCTCTGACGGATCTAGATTTTTGAGGTGAAGCATATTCATCAAATCTGGGTTTGACATGGCCTTGTATGTTAGGCAAAGGTCTTGCCTCTGAGCAAGCGGTGGCGACTGAATAGAGCTGGAGTTCTTTCAGGTAGACGCACTCGGGCAGCATAGGACAGATGTTTGAGACCCTTTATCCTTTTCTTTTTGGTGAGGAACTTTTGTGGCCTCTCCAGCTGCTGCAAGTGTCGGGTCCAGATACATTCAGATGGGGCATTGTACTCAATCATTGGTCTGATGAGTGATGAGTATAGGGAGACTATGACCTCCCTTGATCTAGATGAGAACCTTCATGATAAGGTGGGCAATGTAGAAGGTCTTCCCTAACTACTTTAGCTACATGGGTGTCGAATGACAGACTACTATCAACCTGGGTCCCCAGGTCCCTGATAACTTCTTCTGTACTCAGTGGATTGCCACCTATTTGGTAGCTAGGGGTAACCTTGTTTTTCCGAAGGGTATGACTATGCATTTTTGGCATTTAACTTTAGGCCATGGCTCTGGCACCAGTTATCCGTTTCTGTGAGACCCTTCTGAAGGATATCTGTGTCAGATGTGTTTTCTATATGGCCCAGTTTGCAGTCATCTGCAAACTTTGTCATCATAACCCTCCTGTGTTTGCTTGTACTCGGAAAGTAGATGCCAAACAAGAGTGGGTCAGGACTGAGCCCTGTGGTACACCACTTGTGACAGGCTTTGAGTCTGACATGGCGCCAGCAACTCTGACCCTGTGGGTTCTGTCACTCAGCCAGTTTGCAACCCATCTTGTGATGTATGGGTTAACATTTAAGCTGATGAGTTTTTCAATGATACCCGAGTGGGGTATTGTATCAAAGGCCTTAGCCAGATCGAGTGAGCTGTATGGACTGCCTTTCCCTCATCAATGGCTTTGGTGACTGTTTGAAAAAGTCAACCAAGTTTAGAAGGCATGATCTGCCTTTGACAAAGCCAAACTGGGATGGATCCAAAGTCTGCAAATTCCCTATGTCTTTATTTATGAGGTCCATTATGATCCTCTCCATGGCTTTGCAGATAAGGCTTGTCAAGCTAATGGGCGGTAATTTCCAGGGTGGGTGGAGGCACCGCCTTTGTGAAGTGGGACCACAGTTGCAGTGCGCCACTCCTGGAGTACATTATCCAGAGGTAAGACTATGATTAAACAGCTGTCCTAGCTGTGGGGTTTAGTCTCGTTGAGTTCGTGGAGCACACAGCCGAGGGACACCATCAGGTCCCATGGATGCTGTGTTTTTGCTTTGGAGAGAGCAGTTCTCTCACTTGGGCGTTGGAGATGTTTGGGGGCTGCAATTGCTTGGTATAGATATCTCTCCTTTTGGGGAGGGAGAAGTTTGCACTGAACCTGTCAGCCAGTATGTTGGCAATGTCTGTAGGATCAGTAATCTTCACATCATTTTGAACTAGTTCTGAGCATATCTGGGAGTTTCCTCCCAGGTTTCTACTTTATAAAGCTAAAGAGCCTTATGGTTGTCTTTTGAGTCTTTAGCTATTTTTCTCTCAAAATTTGCTTTGGATGATTTTATGAGAGCTCTTAGTTTTTACTTATAGTGATCAAGGGTGTCTTACCTTTTAAGGATTTTTGCTCTATCTTGTAGTGCTTCCTCCTTTTGTTGTAGAGTTTGTTTATGGCTGGGTCACCAGAGTGGGCGCTTGCCTTTAATACAAAGAGTCTTTGTTTTGCTTGGGATTGCCTTATCCATGCAGTCTGCAGGTGCTGGTAGAAGGCATTTGTAAGTGATTCAGCGGCTTGAGTACTGTTTTCCGTCGGCTCGGGGCCTTAAAGGAGACCACACTGGTCTTTAGAAGTGTGAAGTCGGCTTTCGAGAAGTTCTTTACTGTGGTCTTTTTTTTTATTTCAGGTGGGGTGGGATGAGGACCTCCAGCGAGATTAGTTTGTGCTCTGAACTCACCTGTGCGGGGTATACTTCCCGTGTTGAACATTGTGCTTCATAGTTAGTGATGATGAGATCAAGTATGTTTTTTCTCCTCATAATGGGGATGGTGACTAGTTGTTCCATGGCATTTGAGTTTTATGAATTCCAGGAACTTTTGGGCTAGGGGTGTTTGGGCTTGAGTAGTGTTCCCCAGTCTATATTAGGGTAATTAAGTCACCTAGTATGATGGTGTTTGGTGATACATTTATCCCTCTAGTGTTTTCAGGAAGGCCATGTGAGGTTCCTGAGTTTGTGAGGAGTGGCCTGTAACATGCTACAATTTGCAGAGCAGTCTTGCCTATGGTTAATTGCACCTGGATGGTCTCCGATGCATCGTGCATTGCTTACACCAGTCTTGAGGTGTGGGTGTCTTTGATGAATATGGATACCCCCTCCTTTCTTGGGTATTGTCCGGATTTTAGGGCGGAGCATGATAAGAGGTAAAACCTGATAGTGCTGGGGTGCTCTCAGGAGCCTTGAACCAGGTTTCTGTCACTGCACAGACATGATGTTCTCCATACTGAGAAGGGCCTCCAGTGCATGCATTTGAGATTTAGACTTCTGGCACTGAGCAGCATTACCCTTAGTTTTTTTCCTTTTTTGTGTTCTAGGGGTGGTAGGTTTAGAATTTGAGCCTTGCCTAAAAAGGCACTATGGGGAGTGGCAAGAGCCTTTGCCAATATCCGAGGTCCAGGGTGACAGGTGCAAGCCGTCCGCTGTGGAAGCTTAGCCGTGGCTTGTCCAGCATGTCATCCCAGGCACGGGAACAGAACATTGGATCCCCTTTGAATGACACCAGAGTTTAAGCCAATTATTTAAAGCTGATCATCTTATCTCTGTATTGTGGCATCATTCTTGGTCGAAGGTAGGATACTGCTCAGGTCAGGGTCATACCTGCCTGGGCTACATAATCAGAGAGCTCCCTCAATGTCTCTTTTCATGGGCGCCAGTCCAAAGGGAGTCGTCTCAGGTCACAAGTTTTACACCAGCGTGGACAATGACTGAGTCATAACCCAATTTGTACCTGCTGTTGAGACCTGAGTGCTTGCGTTATATGTGGCGGATTCTAGCGCCCGACAGGCAGCTTACTGTGTGACCTTCTCCTTACTCAGTCTGGTGAGCGGGGCGTCAGTGTGTGTTCTGACCATGGAGTCACCAATGACTGAGTGTGTCTGGCATTGTGTTTGGCCTTATAGGGCTGTGACTGTTTGACACTCTGACTGTGAGGTCTATGTATGTTGCAGGTGTTGTGTTCTGAAGAGTGGTGGTTGTTTGGGTGTCTGCTTTGGTGGCTCTGCTGCTGTTTTGGTAGATTTTTGATCAGAGCACACACGAGTATGTCTTTGTGTGTTTATGTGTATGATTTGAGGTTGTGATGGTACTATGTGAGACTGGGTCTATAGTGTGTGGTAACCTTCTCCTCCTGACTGGTCTTGCCAGTCCTATGTTGAGAGAGAGCTCAGCCTCCAGTTTGGCCGTCACGATAGTTGCCATCTCTCGCATGTATTTGGTGTACCTTTGTGGGAGGAGGAGAGTGGTTGTCTGTACGCTGAGGCAATTGTAACATTGCCTCAAATATTCTGAGTTCACCAGCTGAGCAGGAGAGGACATTAGCTTCCTGATCCCTCGACATGCTAGAAGGACTAGACAAAAAAAAACTTTAAAAGAGATTCCTGGGGATGTGGTGATGACCGAGGAAATGGGGTTTGCCTTTTTGGGGTGCTATCTATAAGAGTGTCAGTATCAAGGTAATAAGTACTGTAGGAGCAAGTGCTAGGTTTAACAGATGAGAAAAGTCTACTTGGAGTCAAGTAGAGATGATCTTTAGGTATTAGAGAAAGTGCTAGTAACAGGGATGCTTAAAAGGCGTAAGATTGAGAAGAATGAGACTCTGCAGTGTGCACTAGAGTTAGATATGAAAGTAGGTAACTGTGAGTTTTACCTGTTTAAAAGTTAAGGTTTAGTGGAGAGTTACTATTTTTAAAACAGCAAGATGGACTGAAAGGGTGGTTACTTTTGTATTTTGGTACTATGAAATACTGTAGGATGGCCAATAAATTTAAATAATATGGTGAAAGGGGTGGGATTTCAAAAGTGATGGTTTTGTAGATTACTCACATAAGTCAGTGAAAGTAGAGAGAAATGAGATAATATGGTCAGATTAACATAAAGTGGCGGGCAACTAGAAGACAGTGGTATTTAACAAGACAACTTAAATAGGTGGGAGGAGGAAAAAATTCTGCACCCTGACTCAGAACAGAGAGAGCTGTGGTCTCTTTTGAAGTTTTAATATGTATGTTAAACAGAGATGCAAGCAAAACACAAGGTAAAGAAAACAAACTATGTGGGGAGTATTCAAAATATAGAAAGGCAATACAGAAATACAAATATAACAGCAAACTAACCTTTCCTTCACAGCAAAGTGTATGAGCAGAGTCTGGATGGAGCTCTTTCTGGTAATATTGATATTGCTCTGTTTTTTTCCTTCATAAGGAAGAGATTTCCTGAGATTGTATCTGCCTGTTCTTTCTCATATTATATCTGTAAAAGATTTTTTCCTTATTATTTATGTTGTCATTTAAAAAAATATTCCTGTTTTACCTGTCTTTTTATTTACTTTATCAATTTGTTTAGTGTTATGCTATCCCTTCCACCCTTAAACAATTTACACATACATACATACATACATACGCATTCTTGTGTTATTACTGTGCATTTCCGTTTTGCCTGCTAATTAGACATATTACTTTTGAAATTACTTTTGAAATAGTCTATCGATCATCGGTGGTGGTGCTATGTATGCTTGGCATTGGCCAGCCCATTGTGCAAGATAATTGTGTCTGTTCGATTCTCAGCTAGAGGCATCTTTGGACTGTGCTTATTACGTTGAAGGTTGTGCGTCAGAAAGGCTGGAAACTCTGCACGTAAAAATCTCTCGCCAATCATTAGCGTGACCGGAGTTCCCGCTGTGCTTGGCGCTAATTTCTAACTGGAAGAAGCCGAAAGACACAACAACTTTTTGAAATAGTCACTCTGTGAATTCTCAATATAAATTTACTGTAATTACAGTTTTAGATTATTTTAAATACAAAACAACAAAATTAAATTGAAATGATACGATAGATTTTGATTTTTAAAAAAA
>NW_025059177.1:0-5108 GCF_019279795.1 Protopterus annectens
GGGATATGGGAAGCCTCGAGGTAAATAGCTCTTGAGCTTTAGTAGAAGCCCAGGGGGAGCCATGGATCGCCCCAAACCCATCCAGCAAGAAAGAAGGCGAAAAAGACAACTAACAGGGAAACCCATTATGGTAGGTACATAACTTCTTTTTTTTATTTCTCTGAGTCTTAAGTTGGTATAACTGGTTTTACATCCTGTGTGTTATCTGACCATCTCAAGGATTACTTGTATAAAATTAGACCCTCTTAGAAAAAATAGTCTGCATATCATTGCTAAGCCTTCCTGTGTCCTAAAAGAGTGCTCTTCAAACTATTTGGAGATGACCCAAGTATATTTTTTCTGGCACAGCAGAGTTGTGTACTGGTAATTGTTGTTTGACTAATTTTATATCATTGCTGGCTGACTTCAGAGTTGTGCACTGTTTTTTTTGCTTCACTGTATAGTTTTCAGATCTCTTTGAAGGTGTTGGTTTTCCCATACCCCCCCTTTCCTTATTCCTGTGTTGTTTAAATTTGGAGGTTTTGCATTTCCCCCCCATTAGATTTGATCTGGGACACTGGTCCCATCTCTTTACCTCATTCTACCTATTAGACTCCTCCTGCATTGTTTTTTATTCATTGTAATTTAATTGCTTTTTTAAACTGTTTGGTCTGACATTTACATTTGTGTTTCCCCTTTTTGAATTGTTTTGACTGCTTTTTTAGCTACTTTTGTATTAATATATATATATATATATATATGTGTGTTGTTTTTGTGTGTGTTTTAAGTTTGTATGTATATGTTTTATATATATTTTTTATATATATATATAATATAGTTATATTTTGGTATATATATATATATATATATATATATATATATTTAAAAGATATATATATATATATATATATAGTAGGTTTTAAATATATATTATATATAGATTATATATATATATATATATATATATATATATATATATATATTTTATATATATATATATATATATAGGTTTTATATATATATTTTATATATTATATATATATATATATTATATATATTTGTTATATATATATATATATATATATATATATATATATATATATATGTATATATATATTATATATATGTATATATAAACCTTCCTGTAACTAGTGTTCCAGATTCAGATTTTGTATCCAGGACTGTATGAAAACTTCCCCCAAGCTTTCTGTATTGGAGGAAGCCTTCCAGCTTATCAGTGGGGTGGTAAGCACTAGGTAACCTATCTACCACATAATTTTTGGCCCAGAAATTTTTTATTGGCTGTTTGGGCAGGTTTTTCCCTCTCTCTCAACTTTCTGATTTAAAAACCCCATTTGCACTTGTTTCTTTTTGTAACTAGTTTGGGCAGATACAATTCTTACTTTTAGCACTTGAATTTGCTTATTTGATCAGCATTTTAGAACTTGTCCCAAATAACCTACTAATTTACAGCACTCAACTTTCCTCATTACCTGGGGGAAAAAAGTTTTGGTACTTTCCTCACTTGCTTAGAAAAAATCTCTTCTACTCACTTTCCTCATTTTCTAAGGGAAAAAAGTTTTTTTTTAAAGGGATGTCCCGGGGCAGCTCCCCGTGTTCTCTCCTGTCTATCTGATGAATCTGGGAATCTTGGGGCAATAGAAATTGCCTCATGTAAAAACAACCCTCTCCTCCTACCACCCAGCCCCCGTGAGAGATGCACTTATCTAGCCAAACTGGGGGTAAAGCTCTCCAGTCAAGACTGAACTTGACAGTCAAAAAAGGTCACTTGCACCACACCACACTCATCACATAGTCTCATTAAATCTAAACCCCCAAAAACCACACAAACATAAAAAAATTGGGGTCTCAATAATAATTTGCTCAAGCAAAGAGACCTCCCAAAACAGAAATGCAAAACCTCCACCCCAAACACCCCAAAAGAAAACAGCCCCAGACTCAGTGTGCCACTCAACCACAGCCATAAGGCAAAACAACGTACCCAACACACTAGTCATAGGGCTCTATAGTCAGACACACTGATGTCCCCCTCACCAGGCTAAACAGGAGAAGGTTACTGTCAGCTGCCTGGGGGGCCAGGATCCCCATAAAGCACTCAGGTCACTCCAAAAAAGTACAAATATGACTCTGTCATTGTCCATGTTGGTGTGAGCGACCTGAGGATTTCCTCCCTGGACTACATGAAAGAAGAGCTCTCCATCTTGTAGCCCAGGCAGGTATGACCCTAGCCCTGAGTAGCATTCTGCCATCACCCATAATGATGCCCGTAAAAGGACAAAATGATCGACTTCAACAATTGGCTAAGCTTCTGGTGCCATTCTAAATGGATCCAGTATCTGTCTGCCTGGGATGACATGGTCGACAGACCACAATGCTTTGCCAGAGATGGCCTGCATCTGTCACCACTGGGATTCCGGATACTGGCTAACGCTCTTGCCGCCCCTATAGTGCCTTTTTTAGTCAAGGTTCAAATGACAAATTCACTGCTGTAACAGGAACAGGCAAGCAAAACTGAGGGTGATGCTACTCAATGCTAGAAGTCTAACTCTCAAAATGCACTCACTCGAGGCACTCCTGAAAATGGAGAACATCGATATCTATGCAGTGACTGAGATCTGGTTCAAGGCTCCAGAGAGCACCCCCGCACTACCAGGCTATAACTCATACACACTTTTGGCCATGTAACCTGGACGGAACACCAAAGGCGGAGGTGTGTCCATATTCATTAAGGAAACCACACCTCCAGGCTAGTTGCTCAGCATAATGCAGCCGAGGTTATCCAAGTGCAACTAACTCTGGGCAAAACTGCAATCAAATTGTAGCTTGCTACAGATCACCACCATGCCCCAGGATTCCCACTCCTGTTTTCTTGATGTACTGGAAAATATTAGGGTTCAACCAAACACCCTAATAATGGGTGTTTTTCAACTACCCACCATTAACTGGGAAAACTACTCATGTACCAACTCCTTGCTAAACGCTTTCTGGAATTCATAAACTCCAATCCCCTGGATCAACTTATCCACACCCCCCCCACGGGCACCACTATCCTAGATCTAGTCATTACCAAATGAGTGACGGTATCCCACACCTGAAGTAAACGCCTCATGGGTCCACTCCGACCAAAAGCTAATCACTCTACATACCCAAATCCTGCCTCCACTCCCCATAAGGGAAACCATGGTAAAAAATTTCTCCAAAGCCAACTTCATGCTTCTTAAGACAGAAGTGGTGAACTTCATGACACCCATGCAGATGGACAGTACAGTTACGACTACTGAATCCTACACAATTGCACTTTATAAGCACTTACATGAGTGCATGGATCGTGCTATCCCAAACAGAACCAAAATGCTATCTTCCAAAAAAAGGCAGCCAATCTGGTGGTTCCTTGCCATAAACAAACTGTACAAGAGAAGGAAGAAACTGTTGCAAAAGAGAGTAAAATCCCACGAGTGGAGGAGCTCCCTGGTCAGCCTCAGTAAGAAGCTGCAATCCCTGATAAAATCCTCCAAAGCTAGTTAAGAAAACAAAATTGCCACTAATTCTAAAGACAACCACAAAGCATTCGCTATCTATGTCAAGAATCTCAATGGCAACACTCAGATCTGCTCTGAGTTACAGCACAATGGCAGTAAATATACAGACCCAACTGATATTGCCAACATCCTGGCAGATAGGTTCAGTGCTAACTTGACCCCCCCCCTCTCACCCCCTAAAGAGCCCATCTCTATACTGGAAGAATGAAAGGTTCCTGTAATCACGACTGCACAGGTAAAAACCACACTCTCCAAAGCCAAGAACACAGCATCCATGGGACCAGACAACATCCCAGGCTGCGTTCTACAAACTACAGAGAACTGGCACCCCACCTAAGTACCCTGTTCATCATAGCCTCACCTCAGGCTTTGTGCCTGCTGAATGGCACAAGGTTATCCCACTCCACAAGGGGGAGCCACCACGGACTCTGGAACTACCGCCCCATTAGCCTGGAGCCTGGTCTGCAAGGCCATGGGATCATCATGGAACTTATAAACAAAAAGGGATTGGTAATCTCCAAACTCTGGATCCCACCCAGTTCGGGTTTGTAAAAGGCAGATCATGTCTCCTAAACCTGATAGACTTCTTTGAAGCAGTCACCAAAGCCGTAGACAAGGGTAAGGTGGTTCACACAGCCCATCTAGATCTTGCTAAGGCTTTCCCCCATCCCCACTCTGGAATTATAGATAAACTCACTAAACTAGGTATAAATCCCCATGTCACAAGATGGGTTGCCCAAATGGCTCACTGACAGAACCCACACTGTAAAATAGCAGACTCCCAAAACCGACTTCAGACCAGTGACAAGTGGAGTACCACAGGGTTCAGTCCTGGGTCCTCTCCTGTTTGGTATCTACTTCTCTGAAGTACAGGCTAACACGAAGGTCTTTGGCTTAAAAATTGAATGCAAACTTTGGAACTAACAAAACTCCCAAATGTGGACATCCTACAAAAGGGGCCCTTTTTAGACAGATGCCCTTTTCAAAGCCATGGCCTCAAGCTCATTGCCAAAAAATGCATTGTCATCCCCCTTTTGGGAAAAAATCTGTACCCATGAACTACAACTAGGCGGTAGTATACTTAAAAAGTGTGATAAGAGACCTTGGGACACAGGTGGACAGTAGTTTTCCTTTGATAATCCCAAAAGTAATCAGGAAATCCCTTTTTTGGCACACCTCATCCAAAGGTTTCTCATCCAAAAAAGAGGTCATTGTTCCTCTACTCATCACTCATTAGACCCATTATAGAGTACAAGCCCTTTTGGTATGTACCTCACAAGACATCTACAGCAACTGGAAAGGCGAAATACCTCCAAAAAGGATTACTGGCCTCAAAGATTCCCCAGACGTCTCAAAAACTCCAGCTTTACTCCGTCCATATACCTCTGAGGTGATCTCTGCCAAAATACAAAGCTATGTCAAACCCAGAGCTGGGAAAGCTCCACTTAAATCCCAATCCTCCAAAAAATGTAGGGACCTAAACCTTGTCACAGAACATGCGGAGGGATAGATTCCTGTCCCAGAGACTTCCCATACTCTGGAATAAACTACCTATCTATATAAAAACCC
>NW_025059178.1:0-4217 GCF_019279795.1 Protopterus annectens
CTTATATGACGTTGCATACATATGTTGTTTTATCATAATGTACACATAGCAGATACATATGTTGGGATACATGTGGGAGGGTATACGCAACCATGACGTTCACTAAAGGCAGGTATATGGCTGTATACATATAGGTGTATAGATGTCTACATGTACATACACAGGTATACACATACATATATCTGTATACACATCTGTATAGTGCTACATATATACGGCCATGTGTACACCTCTTCGTATGTCCATTTGTATACATATCTATACATATATGTATCTATACATATGTGTATATATATAGGTATCTTTATTATATGTACATATAGATATATATGTGTATATAGCTATATATATTACACATCCTATATTACTTTTAGATATATACTAGTTATGTTGAATATATATATATATATATATATATATATATATATATATATATATATAACATATATATATATATATATATATATATATATATATATATATATATAAAAACTATATGTGCATACATATCTATACCCGATATACCTACTACTGTCGATATATCTGTAGATATTCATACTTTTATGAGCATATGTATCACTATCTGCATATGTGTAGACATATATTGCTCTGTATATGTATATATCTGGGTATGTATATATGTATATCATGTATATACATACCCATCTATATATATCGATATGTACATGTGTAATCATATATATATATATATATATATATATATATATATATATATATATATAAAATTATATGAACAGATGTTCTCACCATATGTCCTGGAAATAGATTGTAGACCTACCCCAGCCCTATGAATTTACAGCATCTGTGCAAGTGGATGTCAGAGTATGTATAGCAGACAAGTGATGAATAGTGCTTTTACTGTAGTGGGATTGTCTTTCCAGACATGGTGTATGTGGGAGGTCACATCTGCTTTCCACATGTGTGCCATTGGCTACTGACAGACATCCTAAGGACATCTGGTAAAAGTACCACTCTTAGCACATAATACCCCATGGACTGCAGCTGAGAATTGGCCAATATATGTGGACACATTCTGAAACCACTCTTTACAATCCGGGTATGCAGAACATAGTGCTAGAAACATGTGTACCATGCATGACAATATGGATGTTAACAGCCCGTAGATGGGTGCTGTACATGCTTGACTGGTATACATATGCCACCATAGGTTATGCATTCATATACCCCTGCCAGTCTTGACAAATAATAACCGCTGGAACAGGGGTTCCATGGCCACATACTGCCCACTAGATATTGACATACATCTGTGCAGTATCCCACTGCTCTGTCTGACAAACATGACTGTTAGGGGCCTGGCAATTGCATCCAGCAAGTATCTCCACATGACATCTCAATGGATAAGTACATAAGCTGCTAGACATGTAACAATGCACTGGCAGGCTACAGGCAGACTGGCTCAGCAGTGACCAGCATCCTGTAGAATGCACATGTACCTGCATATGAGCTCTGCAGTCATATACACCCAAGTAAAGACAAACCTGTGTAAAAGGTGCATAACCATCAATGTGAACAGCAATAGCCACACATATGATAAGCTAGCATAAGGTTCAGTATATATAGGCTATCTGAACAACACCATCCTCATAATGTATCACAGACCCAACCCTACATATACTGGAGCTTATGCGGTGTGGTCTGCTGTCTGTCTGTGGTATGGGACATTAATGGCATGTATGGGCCCTACAAACATGTTCACCAATGCGTAACATACAGTGGAGCAGCATGTAACATCAGGTAGGATGGGACATATAACAATGACATCTACAGTCTGTACACAGGCTAAAGAGACATGTTCTAATACATGTGTACAATTATTAGGCAGTACCATATTCCACAGACCTCAATTGTAGAAATGACCGCGGAATGTCCTGGTTATGTCATCCAAATATTACCGATACTTTCGCACGCCAACATGTGTGGCAGTTTGATATCTCACTGGCTTGCTATCGGATGTAATGACACTAATGATGATTATTACAACATATGCACTCTTAGTAAGCATATGTACAAGTGGACAGTGTTGTGGCTGGAAGCACAAACACAGGGCTAATATTGACATGTTGCTGTGACCGTATACATGCTGTCATAACAGGTTTGTTGCAACATGTGTCCCTATGAGGATGTAAGTCAGTAACTATCTGGCAACACCCACCATCTACAGACTGCAGTCTCCACACCTTCTACAGTTCCACAGATATGTGCTCTGTCGCTAGAACCATGACAATGAGGGCACAACACACTGCTTAGTCTGCAGATGACCGGTACAGATTCCTCATAAACATAAACTGACATGGCAGGTAATTACAACATGTAGGACAGCTATATCCACACATACACACACACACACACACTGTTAAATCAACATTACCACATGCAGTATAGCAACCGCACTTTACAGTATGTAGTCCAGGTCAGCTTTGTAACCCTCCTGTGCTTGTTGCCCTGTTCCACAGTGTAGTTGTTAAGGTAATTCCAATCCATCTGAGATGCTGTTCGCCAAACAACGGATCGTTCCTGCCACAGTAGATGTAAAGGGCCAACACCAACATGATGTTCCTAGATATTGGAGTGTGTTTCCATGCATTTGGCTATGGGAATGTTACCACAGTTGTTCCACATGCACTCAGCTAGAGAAGGACTGCAATTGGTGCAAAGGCCATCAGCTGATCATGACCATCACTTTCAAAATGCAAGCTGCTGCCTAGCAAAGCAGGTGTATATCCCACATCCATCAGAGAGGGTGTGAGAGGGATACACAGAGACAAAGTATATCAAGGAAGGTCTGGGTGAATAAAACTTAAGCATGTTTGTGTCACACACCTACCAGTACAGGGATTCAAACACCTGACTGACTATGCATAGCTATCACATGTGTATGCAATTATTGCATGCGCCACATAGCTTACATGTTGGTGAGCTGTCCAGATGTATATGTGCTGGTGAGTGACATCTGCAACACTGTTGCAATACAGTAGGTGTAGCACACAAGCCTGTCCACATGTACAGGTGTCAGTGTCAACACAGCCACACTCTCTAAGGGACTCATACACATTGCCACACTTGGCACGGTAACAAATACACTTCCTAACCAGTTACTTTGCCACAATTCAGTAATGCATAGGTATCAATTGGCCCACAGGGGTTATCCTGGGGTTCTATGGTCAAAGGGTATGTGACGGTGTCTGACATTAGAGAGCATGCTTCTGTATGCCAGTGGGGGTGGTACTGGGTGTGAATGTGGTCAGAAACATCATACACCACACACACACACAGACAGAGGGTGCCAGTACCAGCATGCATGTGTGCATTGCTTCATGGGTGTGTAGTGGTTGATGGTGCCAGATGGCTGTACAAGGCTAGGTTAGGGGTATACCTTGGCATCAGGCCACATGGCTTAGGGGTGTAGTGTCCGGAATGGCCCACACAGGTGGGTATAGTATTCACCATCCAGTCACCTGGATTACTATTGTGCGTGGCCAGTGCTGTGCAATGCTTGCCATGTATGTGGTCTATATGCCATGACATGAACAGTGTTTGGGATGTGCACACATCCCACATTCATGTACAGTGGCATGTGGAAGTCCACCTGGTTTGTCTGGCCCATGTTGTGTACACAGAATGTTATCATCAGATGTGACAGTCCCACCCTCATGTGGCGGGGGCAGGTAATGGACAGCAAGTTGACCCTGCACCTACACTGATAGCATGCTATATGTATTCTCTGGTGTGGAAACAGGGCAACACACAGAGTGGCATCTGTCCATACAGGGCATGAGTGTAAGGCATGGTATGTCCTTTGTGGATCACATTTGATGAAACCACAGTTGCTGCAGGCATCCAGTGGGAAACATACTGAAGGTGCACTATCTGCAATTATGTGCCTATCGTACTGATGGACAGAGTGCCATCACCTCTGTAGGCCACTGCATTCACACCATATTTACTATCAGCTGCCAATATGCAGTGTACTACACACATATTGACTGTTGCCTTGGCATGCGTGTTTGTATGAGACATGGGTTGAGAATGTGCTCTGGGTAATACTGGGTTTGCTAACTGTGATTGCCTGGCCTTGATGTCACATGTATGGGTATGGATATGTACCCCAGCCTCTTGGCTATTTCACAGCTGTTATCCCTGTACAGTGAACATTGTGATATGTACTAGGGAAAAAT
>NW_025059179.1:0-5216 GCF_019279795.1 Protopterus annectens
TGATGGATAGCCAGATAGTTTTGAATTTCCAGCCAGCCTAGTAGTTTCAGGTTAAGACAATGATGGGTTCTGTAGGGGTTACGGTGAGCGGCAATGTTATTGAAAGCAGGTTGCCAATTTGTTAAGGTTGTTTTTCTTGAGGTTGGTAAAGATGGGTGAAGCATAAAGAAGAGTAGAAATAAGATGGGAGTGAGCAATCCTAGTTCTAGTAGATGGTGTAAGAAATGGTCTAATTCGATACAAGGATCCTATTTTTCTGTTGACTAGTTTAATGGAGATGTTAATATGTTGGTCGAAAGAGAGATTATTATCAATGGTAATACCTAACAGTTTAGTTGTAGAGTCAGGTGAGATAACAGTGGCACTGTTGGAGGAGATAGTGAAGTTTAAGGGGGAGGTCCTGGAAGTGGGGGTAAAGAGAAGAAGTTTAGTTTTTTTGGCATTTAGTAAGAGGAGTCGACTGGAGAACCATGTTTCTACGGTATTAAAAACTTTTTGGGTAAGAGAGATAAGTTCTGGAGTGGAAGATGCTGAGCAGATGAGCGTAGAATCATCGGCATATTGAATGCATGTTGCTTGAGGGATTATTGTTTGAAGATCATTAATGAAGAGGGAAAAGAGAAGTGGGCCAAGGATAGAGCCTTGTGGAACTCCGATAGAAACAGGCAAAAAAGAAGAAATGTGGTTATCCCAGAGAACTGCTTGTTTTCTGTTTGTGAGATAGGAATTAAACCATTTAATGGCTGGGGTATCAAAAGAGAGAGAGATTCAAGAGTCTTGAATTAATAGCAGCAACACCACATCAATGCTTCAGAGGTCAATGAAGAGGGCAGAAGAGAGGTTGTTGTTACGGGTTCTGATTACTATGTCTACAAAGGAAAGCAAGGCAGTAGTAGTACTATGATGTGGTCTAAAAGCCATGTTGACAGTTGCTATAATACTGCAGAGAGAGATATTGCATGTTGATGGTGACAATATCTACAATTTCTGCCAAGGTGAGAGGAGAGCAATAGGTTCATAGTTAGAATAGTCAGTGGAGTTTCCACCTTTATGAAGTGGGATAATATGAGAGGCCTTCCAGATATTTGGGATGATTTCTTGATAGTCCTATTTATGAATAGATATAGGATATGCAATGACCTTGGCAGCCTTTTGAAGAAATAGGTGGGCGAGCGGTCAGCAGAGGGGGTGCAAGGTTTTAGTTTCAAGAAGGAGTCTTAATGTAAGATGTAGAGATAGAATGGAGAGAATTAAAGGAGGAGTGAAGAAGTTAATGGTGTAAGGTGGTAGTTGTTATATTTAGTTGTTTAGCCAGAGCTTGTATAGTTTCAGTGAAGAAAGAGTTAAAAGCATCTGCAGTTTGTTGAGGGGTATCAGGGTCAGCAATAATTGGGGAAGGTGTTTTGGAGGTTCCTGGGGAGAGGAGTTTATTGACTGAAGACCAGAAAAGTTTAGAATTATTAAGATGATTTTGTTGTAGTTCGAAGTAGAATTTTTTTTTTGTCAGATATTACTGCCTTTTTAGTTAAATTTCTAAGCTGACGGAAGTGTAGAAAATCAGGGTTATTTCTGTGGGATCTCCATGAGGCCCAGACTTTATTTCTAGTGAGAATAAGTTTTTTTGTTTCATGGGAGAGCCAAGGGGCTGTATTAGATTTCATTCTAATAATACGTTCAGGAGCATGTTTATCAAGAATGGATAAAAAAGTTGTGTTAAAATAGAGTACTGCATTTTCAAGGGGAAGAGTTTTTAAGGGGTTCCAGTTACATGCACCAAGTTCAGTCTGAAACAGGTCTGGATTAAAATGTTTGATGGTGCGTAGTTTTCTTATATTGTGGGGGATAACACAATCAGCCTTTTCCCTTGTTATGAAAGAGTGATCACTAACATCATCAGGCAAGGTTCCTGTTTTGTAATTATGTTCGACTCTGTTTATAAGTATCCAATCTAGAATGCTTTCTCTATTACTATGTTTATTGAGCCTAGTAGTTGAAGTAATAGTTTGGGTAAAACTATGAAGGTTGATATGAGATGAAGGGTTTTCAGCATTAATGCTATTCCAGTCTATGTTAAGGTCGCCTAGTATAATGGTTTCTTGAGGATAAGTAGCAGATACCCAACTAAGATAATTTTCTAGGATAGGTATATTGTTACCAGGTGGCAGGTACATACAGATGATATAAAGGGATTTTTTGGAATTTAATTGAAGTTTAGCAATGATGGCTTCTATCTTGCTATCTTGAGTTGGAGAGTCTGGAAGGGTAGTGATATTCAGATGATTTTTAAAAAGAATTGCAACACCACCACCTTTGCGGTTGGGACGGTCGAGTCTTACTATATTGTAGCCTTGGGGAATAATTTCAGTGTCTTTAGTGGTAGGTTTTAGCCAGGTCTCTGAGAGGCAGAGAATATCAAATGAGTGTGTATGAAGGAGGGCATGCAGGTATGGTACTTTGTTGTTTATGCTTTGGATATTAAGATGGCCTATTAAGAAGGTGTTATTAAGTTTCGGTATAGACACTAGGGGGGAAGGGGAAAATAGGACCAGGGTTAGGGTGGATGTCTCCATCTAGAAGGGAAGGATTAGTAGATTTGTTTATGAGGTTAATTTTTTGAAGGGATTGTAATTTATTATTGTTCTCAGGCACCATAGTTGAGGTGTGTGAGTCTGTGGAATTTAGGTAATTGATAATTAGGGGTAGAAGAAATATATGGGTATGGGATAAGTGGAATGAGAAATGTTGAAGTGTGTTTGTTAGGATAGAAGGGGTTTTGGGGCATAAAGGGGTTTCTCATAGAAGGACGGGAAAGGAAAATTGAGCATAGGGTGGAAAAAGTAGGAGTGGAATAAAAGCTGGGTAGTCAGGTAGGAAGCCATAGTAAGGGGAGAAAGGAGTATAAGAAAAAGATGTGAAAAAGGGGAGTGGAAAAGAAGAAAGGGATATACTACTGAAGAGTTAAAAATTAGAACTAGGAAAGCAAAGGGGGGACAGGAGTAAACAGAAAGAGGATTTAAAATAAGGGGTAGTTAAAAGGGGGAAAGGGGTAAGGGGAAAAAAAATAAGAGAGGGGGATATGGAAATGAGTGGGAGTGTATGGTGGGAAGGGGGTGAGGGGGGGTGGGGGGAAATTGGAGGGGAAGGGAAGGATTGGAAGGCTAGAATAGGGGTGTGTCCAGAGAGCTAAAAGGGTTTAAGGACCCCTGGGGGTGGGGGGGAAATTTGGGGGGAAGGGGGGGCCCGGAGTGAGCCAGGGGAAACGGATTTAGAAACAACTGAAGGTGGGCTAGAAAGGAGACAATCAGAAATGCAGGTAAGTATGGTGGGAAGCAGAAAGTTTTAAAAAAAGGGGTAAGAAAGAAGTCAAAAAAGCACCAGTGGGATGAATAAAGTTGAGGAGGTTTAAGGGCAGTAAATCATACAGTGGGGGGAAAAGAAAAGGTGAAAGTGTAGCAGGTAAAGATTGGGCAGGTTACAGGATTTAAAAAAAACTACAGTTAGCAGGGAGATAGATAGACAGCAAGGTATATAAGAGGCTAAGGGAGATCGGGAAAACCAAAACTAACCTTTCGGGCTAAAAAGGGGTAATCAGAGGCAAAGGAGCAGCAGAGAAGTAACAAAAGAGGAGAGTGCCACCTAGTGGATAGTGTAGGTAGTGGAAGGGAGAAAGGGGGAGCTGAAATAGGACGGGAAGAGTTAAAAGGAGTAAGAGTAAAGAAAAAAGAGCCGGAAAATTTAAGGGTGTAAGGGGTAGTGGCGGTTAAGGAAAAGAGAGGTCTGGCTGCTTAGGCTCTCAGACAGGCAAACTAAAGGACTCTTTAGGTTGACCTAATAGGAGGCTATAAATCAAAAAAAGCAGAGCCCAGGACCTACTTTCTGTTCCTTGAATGGAGAGAATGTAGGAAATCAGCAAACTTTAAATCACTGTAGGCAGGGCCATTTCCGACACCAGTAGGAAGTAAGTCAGGACAGGAATAAATAGAGATTGAGCTAGAACTTTGGGGGACAGGAAAGGCGGGTAGGAAGGAAGAAAAAAAAAAACAGAGTTAGCATAGGTATTCAATTTTGAAGGTACAAGAGAAAAAATACAACAAGGCCCAACAGAAAAAAAAGCAGCAAAAACAAACAATCTAACACAAAATCGTTTTAAACAGAAAAATTCACATTGACCAACAATGGTAAAGTAGCAAAACATCTATCAATCAACACATAAGTCTGCTTAAACAGAATATAAAATAAAAGGTAGTGTTTTTATCATCACTCTTATAAACAATTTGGTGTTACAGATAGTTATGAAATTGTAACCAAGTCAATTTCAGTGCTACCTAAAAATAAAAGAAAGTTATAGATCTAATTAAAAAAAGATCAAGACATTAGCCTATTTATTTTTAATGTCAGTAGTATAATTACTATAGGTACTAAGATAACAGAATGAAAGCTAAGCAATAACATTTAAAAAGAAATACTTTACAGTTATGGCAGGAGTTCCCACAGAGCCTGCAGAGGCCCCTAAAGAGACACGCCGAGTGAAAGGGGGTTAATTTAACTTTTAAGTTGCAAGGCAAAACGCCAAGTTATCAAATAGTAAGCCCCATTTGGGGGGCGCAGTTTTAGCGATAAGGGGTACAAAATTTCAAGCAGTCGGAAATGATTCAAATGTCTGGGAAAAAAAATTAAAAGACAACTGGAATATTCAATAGCTTATATTATCAGCCAGAAAGCTTCAAAATTTTATGGCCTCAAATCAGGGAGCATAAATTCATTACCAAAAAGCCAAATTATCAAATAGAAGCCCCGTGGGTGGCTTTGGTAGCGATAAGGCTACAAAATTTCAAGCAGTCAAATGGTTCCAAATGTCTGGGAAAAAAAATTAAAAAAAAAATATAAAATTCAATATATGTTTATTCAGCCAGAAACCTTAAAATTTTTTGGTAAATAACCGTGAAAAAAAATAAATTTAACAAATTTTGAGCCATAACAAATAGAACATTGCTTTAAAATGAAAACAAAGCCCAAAACAACAGGGTTAAAAAGCGGGGAAAATTAAAAAAAAAAACCCTTGAAACTAGTGTCAAGAGAACAGAGTCTTTTAAAAATAGAGCTGTGAGTCCATAACAAGGTCCTTTGTTAAAAATAATGTGCTTCTTGGATAGTTCAGCCAGCACAGAGCTAAATTAAGATACTAGTAAGTATCACAACAATGCAGTAACAGGTTT
>NW_025059180.1:0-6793 GCF_019279795.1 Protopterus annectens
ATTTTTTAATTCTTTCTTGTTTACATCCCTGTTTATGCCATTTTTACTTAGATTGTTAATCTTATATTGGTCCTTGTGTTAATATCCCTGTATCTTAATTAGTCTTTCTTTTTCCTGCTGTGTTACATATTATACCCACTGTATCTTAGATTACTTACATTGCTTATTATCTGTAACGTCACTGCTGTGTTACATATGCCCACTGTATGCTTAGATTAGTTACATTGCTCATTATCTGTGGCATCCTACTGTGTTACATAATACCACCTCGTATCTTAGATTAGTTACATTGCTCATTATCACTGGGTATCTGCTGTAAGCTACATAATAGCCACTGTATCTTTTAGATTAGTTACATTGCTCATTCCTCTGGCATCCCAAGCTGTGTTACATAAATAGCGACTGTATCTTAGTTTAGTTACCTTCCTCATTATCTCTGGCATCCGGCTGTGTTCCAAAATAGCCACCGTATCTAGATTAGTTACATTTCACTCATTATCACTGGCATCCTACTGTGCCATAATAGCCACTGTATCTTAGATTAATTACATTGCTCATTATCACTGGCATCCTACTGTGTTACACATACAGCCACTGTATCCTAGGGGATTAGCTACATTGCTCATTCATTCTGGCATGCTGTGTTACATAATAGCCACTGTACCTTAGATTAGTTGCATTCCTCATCATATCTGTGGCATCCTGCTGTGTTACATAATAGCCACTGTATCTTAGATTAGTTACATTGCTCATTATCACTGGAATCCTGCTAAGTTACATAATAGCCACTGTATCTTAGTTTAGTTACATTGCTCATTATCTGTGGCATGCTGCTGTGTTGCATAATAGCCACTGTATCTTACATTAGTTACATTGCTCATTATCTCTGGCATCCTGCTGTGTTACATAATATCCACTGTATCTTAGATTAGTTACATTGCTCATTATCTCTGGCATCCTGCTGTGTTACATAATAGCCACTGTATCTTAGATTAGTTACATTGCTCATTATCTCTGGCATCCTGCTGTGTTACATAATATCCACTGTATCTTAGATTAGTTACATTACTCATTATCTGTGGCATCCTGCTGTGTTACATAATAGCGACTGTCTCTTAGATTAGTTACATTCCTCATTATCTCTGGCATCCTGCTGTGTTACATAATAGCCACTGTATCTTAGATTAGCTACATTGCTCATTATCTCTGGCATCCTGCTGTGTTACATAATATCCACTGTATCTAGGGATTAGTTACATTGCTCATTTTCTCTGGCATGCTTCTGTGTTACATAATATCCACTGTATCTTAGATTAGTTACATTGCTCATTATCGCTGGCGTCCTGCTGTGTTAAGACATAATAGCCACTGTATCTAGATTAAAGCTATATTGCTCATTATCTCTGGCATCCTGCTGTGTTACATAATAGCCACTGTATCTTAGATTAGTTCCACCCACATTGCTCATTATCTCAATGGCGCCCTGCTGTGTTACATAATAGCCACTGTATCTTAGATTAGTTACATTGCTCATTATCTGTGGCATGCTGCTGTGTTACATAATAGCCACTGTATCTTAGATTAGTTACATTGCTCATTATCTCTGGCATCCTGCTGTGTTACATAACAGCCACTGTATCTTAGATTAGTTACATTGCTCATTATCTGTGGCATGCTGCTGTGTTACATAATAGCCACTGTATCTTAGATTAGTTACATTGCTCATTATCTCTGGCATCCTGCTGTGTTACATAATATCCACTGTATCTTAGATTAGTTACATTGCTCATTATCTCTGGAGTCCTGCTGTGTTACATAATAGCCACTGTATCTTAGATTAGTTACATTGCTCATTATCTCTGGCATCCTGCTGTGTTACATAATAGCCACTGTATCTTAGATTAGTTACATTGCTCATTATCTCTGGCATCCTGCTGTGTTACATAATAGCCACTGTATCTTAGATTAGCTACATTGCTCATTATCTCTGGCATCCTGCTGTGTTACATAATAGCCACTGTATCTTAGATTAGTTACATTGTTCATTATCTCTGGCATCCTGCTGTGTTACATAATAGCTGCTGTATCTTAGATTAGTTACATTGCTCATTATCTCTGACATCCTGCTGTGTTACATAATAGCCACTGTATCTTAGATTAGTTACATTGCTCATTATCTCTGGCATCCTGCTGTGTTACATAATATCCACTGTATCTTAGATTAGTTACATTGCTCATTATCTCTTGAAAATCCCTGCTGTGTTACATTAATAGCCAACTGTATCTTAGATTAGTTACATTGCTGGATTATTCTGGCATCCTGCTGTGTTACATAATAGCCACTGTATCTTAGATTAGTTACATTGCTCATTATCTCTGGCATCCTGCTGTGTTACATAATAGCCACTGTATCTTAGATTAGTTACATTGCTCATTATCACTGCATCCTGCTGTGTTACATAATATCACCATCTTGAATTGGTTACATTGCTCATTATCACTGGCATCCTGCTGTGTTACATAACAGCCACTGTAGCTTAGATTAGTTACATTGCTCATTTTCTCTGGCATGCTTCTGTGTTACATAATATCCACTTTATCTTAGATTAGTTACTTTGCTCATTATCTCACAACATCCTGCTGTGTTACCGCTAATAGCCACTGTATCTTAGATTAACATACATTGCTCATTAATACTCTGGCATCCTGCTGTGTTACATAACAGCCACTGTATCTTAGATTAGTTACATTGCTCATTATCTCTGGCATCCTGCTGTGTTACATAATAGCCACTGTATCTTAGATTAATTACATTGCTCATTATCACTGGCATCCTGCTGTGTTACATAATAGCCACTGTATCTTAGATTAGTTACATTGCTCATTATATCTGGCATCCTGCTGTGTTACATAATATCCACTGTATCTTAGATTAGTTACATTGCTCATTATCTGTGGCATCCTGCTGTGTTACATTACATAATATCCACTGTATCTAAGATTAGTAACATTGCTCATTGTCTCCACAATATAACATGTTGCATAACCAGCCACTGTATCTTAGATTAGTTACATTGCTCATTATCTCTGGCATCCTGCTGTGTTACATAATAGCCGATGTATCCAAGGTTAGTTATGTTGATGACTATCTGTGGTATGCTGCTCTGTTACATAGTCTCTCACGTTAGTTATGTTGATGACCATCTGTAGCATACTGCTGTTACATAAATGTATCCACTATATGTAAGTGTAGCTACATCGATCACCATCTGTGGCGTGTTCTGTCACATAAATCTAACAGTACTTAACACTGATCACCATTGATCACCATCTGTGGCATTGTAGTCTGTTACATAGAAGTAACTACTGTATCTTTGATTAGTTACATTGTTCA
The DNA here is from genome assembly GCF_019279795.1 of Protopterus annectens. Classification (NCBI taxonomy): domain Eukaryota; kingdom Metazoa; phylum Chordata; order Ceratodontiformes; family Protopteridae; genus Protopterus; species Protopterus annectens. The sequence continues at coordinate 3,395 of NW_025059180.1, forward strand.
TTATCTCTGGCATCCTGCTGTGTTACATAATAGCCACTGTATCTTAGATTAGTTACATTGCTCATTATCTCTGGCATCGCATTGCTGTGTTACATAAAAAGTAAATTCACTGTATCTTTGATTAGTTACATTGCTCATTATCACTGGCATCCTGCTGTGTTACATAATAGCCACTGTATCTTAGATTAGTTATGTTGATGACAGTCTGTGGCATGTAACGTGTTATAAATCACCAACCACTGTATCCCAGATTAGTTGCTTTGAACACCATCTGTGGCATGCTGCTCTGTTACATAGTCTCTCACATTAGTTACATTGATGACCATCTTTAGCATACTGCAGTTACATAAATGTAACCACTATATGTAAGTGTAGTTACATCGATCACTATCTGTGGCATGTTGTTCTGTCACATAAATCTAGCACTACTTAACACTGATCACCATTAATCACCATCTGTGGCATCGTACTCTGTTACATAAAAGTAACTACTGTATCTTAGATTAGTTACATTGCTCATTATCTGTAGCATGCTGCTGTGTTACATAATATCCACTGTATCTTAGATTAGTTACATTGCTCATTATCTGTAGCATGCTGCTGTGTTACATAATATCCACTGTATCTTGTGATTGGGATTACATTGCTCATTATCTCTGGCATCCTGCTGTGTTACATAATAGCCACTGTATCTTAGATTAGTTACATTGCTCATTATCTCTGGCATCCTGCTGTGTTACATAATAGCCACTGTATCTTAGATTAGTTGACTATCATTATCTCTGCATGCTGTGTTACATAATAGCCACTGTATCTTAGATTAGTTACATTGCTCATTATCTCTGGAATCCTGCTGTGTTACATAACAGCCACTGTATCTTAGATTAGTTACATTGCTCATTATCTGTGGCATCCTGATGTGTACCTGTGTACCTTATCTTGAATTAGTTATATTACTCATTATCCAATGGCATGCTGCTTGTGATTTACACCAGCCACTGTATCTTAGATTAGTTACATTGCTCATTATCTGTGGCATCCTGCTGTGTTACATAATAGCCACTGTATCTTAGATTAGTTACATTGCTCATTATCTGTGGCATCCTGCTGTGTTACATAGTCTCTCATATTAGTGATGACCATCTGTAGCATACTGCTGTTACATAAATGTAACCACTATATGTAAGTGTAGTTACATCGATCACCATCTGTGGCATTTTGTTCCATCACATAAATCTAAGAGTACTTAACACTGATCACCATTAATCGCTATCTGTGGCATTGTACTCTGTTACATAAAAGTAACTACTGTATCTTATATTAGTTACATTCATTTGTTTCTGAGCTCTATTTATTTATTTATTTTACATTTGTTAGCCGGGGGTGTCTGACTGAGCCGGAAAGGCCCTTTTTCAACAGAGGCCTGTGGAGAAAAGCTCCACAAAGAAAAAATACAGATACATTTAGTTAGACATCATCAGTATACACACAAATTACAAAAGACATGTTTTTACAGTGGTATGCGGCACATCAATAGTTAAAGTGGAGAGAACAAACAAAAAAATATTAATTTAAAAATAAAGGTAACTAATAGATTTGTGGTGTACAGGTGAAATTTGGAACATAGGTAGAATACATACATAATACACAGGTGTACAGTACATACATTGTAGATTAGCTAGTTTTTGTGAGTAAGATTGAAAACTATTATCAAGTACTCTAGATTTAGTATGTATACCGTATCCACTTCCTAGCCTGGGGAGCAATCATGGCACTGCCAACTTTGCTTGAGATGTTGCCTGATGAGATCTTTAAAGGAGGCTTTGGACAATGTGTTTTGAAAGCTAGTGGGGACAGAATTCCATTTTTTAGCCATTGAACTACTATATAGCACATCTCCAAAGCTATTGTAGCTGTTGGTGACTTCTAGTAGTAGTTTGCTTGATGATCTATGAGGCCTCTTTTGCTTGATGATCTATGAGGCCTCTTGGCTGAGTGATGTTTGTACTAGGTTTTTAAGGGCAGGACACTTATTGGGGAGGGAATAGATAGAATGACAGAGGCAGAGCTGATTGTACGTTAGGAGGTTGGGCAGTTCAAGCCAGAGGAGCTGTCTCAAAGCAGTACAGTGATGAGTTCTATATGTGGAATTTGCAGCAAAGCAGGCAATTCTGTTATAGCAGGCTTCCATTTTGCTTAGTTCAGTTTCTTTGAGATTAGTCAGAATAAGAGATGCATAGAGTAGGGTGGATAGAAGTTGGGAGCCTGCAATGACTGATCTTGTGTTGTTGGTAAGAAATGGTTTGATACGGTAGAGTGATCCTAGTTTGGCATGTTCTTTTTTAATAGTTAAGTTGAGATGACTATCAAATTTTAGGTGGGAGTCTATGGTTATTCCCAAAAGCTTAGCCTGTGCCACTGAGCAGACGAAGTAGCATTTGTGGAGTAGATAGTGAATTGACTGTTATCAGTATTTTGTTAGAACTGGTTATAATCATAAGCTGAGTTTTCTTTGGACTGAGGATAGTTGGGCTTTGGCAAGGTAGTTTTCAACATCAGAGAATGCTAGTTGAGTTGTTTGCAGGAGGGTGGGAATGTTTTGTGCAGCACAGATTAAGGTAGTGTCATCTGCATACTGAATGATAGAGCTCTAGGTAGATTTGTTTTGAAGTTTGGGATCTATCTTTATGCTATTGGTCCCAGGCTTTATCTCTGATTTTAATGGCCTTGTTTCTTTTGAAGTGTCCAAGAGCAGGGAATTCGATTTGGTTCTTATTGTTCTTAGAGGAGCGTGTGAATTTAAGATATCTAAAAAGGTAGTGTTGAAGCAGTTAACAGCTGCATCTAGGTCAAGTAACTAGAGTGGTATCCATTTACAGCTTTTTAAGGCAGATATGAAGTTACTTGGAGTAAAGTTACTTTTGTTGTTAGTTGGTAGGTATGGTGTGTCCTATAATGAATCCTTTGCCTTAGTAGAAAAATAGGAAGGTGGTCACTCAGGCTGTCTGGTAGGTTCATAGGTAGGTACTAGGCAATCGGCCAGTAAATGCCTAGCCAAAAGGTACCCTAGCTTTTGCCACCCAAGAAAATTATTTTCCATTTTAATTTGCTGAGAGCCACAGAGGTGATCCCCGTGAATTTATTTCCCATCCAATCATCAAGATTTTTCTGAAGAGTGCTAATGAGGAGCTGTGCTTCTGATATAGATAGGTAAAGCCTATTCCAGAGTATGGAAGTCTTGGCACAGGGAATCAAATCTGTCCTGTTCTGTTGACAGTGAATAAGGTTGAGGTCCCTAGAGCGTGGCTCAGAGGGATTGGGATTTCTTATGAAGGCTTCAACAGTCCTGGCCTACATAGCTTTTGTATGGAAAACAGGGCAGAGAGATCACCACTGAGT
>NW_025059181.1:0-6213 GCF_019279795.1 Protopterus annectens
AAAAAGAAAAGTCCTGCTAGACCAGAAAGGATCTGGAACCTACTCAAGATTCTTTTTAATGCCAAAAAAGAGAGGGGACTGGAGACCCATTTTGGATCTCAGTGTGCTGAACAAATCTGTTTGGCAAACAAAGTTCCAGATGATAATGGTGCAGTCTATTCTTCCCTTTCTAAAGAAAAACTACTGGATGTGCTCAATAGACCTTCAGGATGCGTATTACTTTATAAAAATGGACAGACGCCACAGAAAGTTCCTCCTCTTTCAGTTGGGAGCCAGTCATTACCAATTCAGAGTACTGCCCTTTGGTTTCACCATAGCCCCCAGGGTGTTAACCAAGTGCATGGTATAAGTAGCAGCTCACTTGTGTGTCACTGCTAGACAGAGGCACAACAAACTAATGGGCACAGTATTTTTTCATATAAAGGGTGGCGTAAGCCACAAAAATTTGGGCTAGGCTTATAAATGCCTTAGGGCAGATAGCCTAGTATAAACCTATGAACCTATGAACCTATAAGTGTTTCCATACTTGGATGACTAGCTCACAACCATTTTAACCAGGCATCAGTTAATGGTAGCCAGAGATTACACTCTCACTATCTGTGGCCATCTGGGGATTACAGTAAATGTCAAAATATCACATGTTAAGTTGTCTATCTCGCCTTCATTCTTGCTGGATGGGTTCGGAGCCGACCTCGGCTCCGACTCGGCCACTCTAAAGCTCGAGAGTTGGTTCCACCGGCTCGAGGCTCCCCTTATATCCCACAATGCTAGGCGAGAGTTACCTCAGATCTCGTTTGCCGCTACAGCTTCGAGGTTGGTTATTCTACCGGTTCCTGGTAAGTTTTAGCTTTTTCTATAAAAAGTTACTCTTGTTTCCCCTTTTTTAGTTTAATTATTCCTAAATTAGTGTAGTTCATTAAACTCTATCCCCGAACCTATTTTCTTCCCGTTTCTTGTCAAAGAACTTTTAGTTCTTCCCTTGGGCCTTAGGCCTTCCCTTCCCTAGGGAGTGTTTGTGTAGTGTACTACTGTTTATTGTACTTATTTTTAGTATATTTTAATATAGTTGTTATTTTGACAGGGTATAACTGGTGTGTTTGAGTGTGTGTTTGTGTTCACCAGTTAGGCTATGTCTAAAGAAGCAAAGGTCTCAGTTCAAGAAGTGTGATGCGTGCTGTCAGAAAATGTCTCTGACAGGCGCTCACACTTCTTGTGTCTATTGTCTGGGGGCCCTTTTCACCTGCAGGACTCCTGTGCTGTCTGCCATGGCTTCAGCCCCAGGGTCCTGCAGGAAAGAAAAACAAGCTCATATTGAGGGGCTTGTTGAAGCCTGAGGATTCCCTGTCTGTCTCAACAGGGAAGCCCTCCAAGGCATCGAGGTCTTCGGCTCCGGCTTCTGAGCCGAGACCTCAGGTTGTTCAACCTTTGCCTTTATCGGCTCCGGCTGGGGCCCATAAGACTCAGTCCACAGTTTCTGTGGCTCCCTCGGCTCGGCGGGCCCGAGGTTATCGGACCGTGTCTCCGACAAGATCTTGAGCCGACAACCAGAGAGAGGTCTAGGTCCCCTGCTCTTCGCTCCGTTCATTCGGCTCCAGGATCCCCCCTGCTGTCTAAAGCGGGCCAAAGGTCTCATTCCTCTAGGTCATCGAGGTTGTCCGATCATGACCTTCAGAGGGTGGTGAGTCGACTCTCAAGTCTGAGGCACTGGCCCAGATGCTTCAGAGCCCGACTCATCAGTGGGTGCCTGCCCCGGGTCCATCAACTCCTTCCTCCTTGACTCTCTTGAGCTGGGGCCCGGGTGTCGGAACCGAGACTGTGGTCCCGGGCCGAGACAATTGTCTTGGCTCCGTCGTCGGCTCCGTTTTCTTCCATGGAGGAATCTCGGCGCGGACTTCCCTCGTCGGCTCCGAGGGGTGAGTGGCATCGGACCCTTGTCCGACCCCCTCCCCCTCTCGGTGCGGCTGGTGAGTTTGGCTCCGACATCGGCCTCGGAGCCATCACTGTCGGTGCCGAGGGGGTTTTTAGCTCCTCGGGCGGGGACCTCTGGCTCTGCCTGACAGGGGTGTTTTAGGTCATGCGGAGTGTGTTAGAGCCTGGCTCTACTCCACAGTCGGCCCCGTCAGCCCCTCCTCTATGCTGCCTCAGGGTAAGTCGACTCACTCCCTCATCCCGGACCGCAGAGACCCAAAGCTCCTCAGGAGCCCCTGGGGGGATTTCATCCTCTTCCGAGGCCTCTCCTGATTTGGCAGAAGAGCCCCTCGGAAGAGGAAGTGAAGGAAGCACATTGACTCACCTGAGTCTATCATGTCCGACACAGATCTGGATGATTCTGAGGGTTCCCCGTTCCCCTTCTGAAGATGTCTCATTTGCAGACATTCTGGAGATCCTTAAACAGAGGGAAATTGGCCAGCCCTCAACCCTTCGGAGGATGAATCTGTGTATCTTGAGGCGTTTGGCCCCGTCCTTCCACCTCCTGGGTGTCCCCCTTGACCCCTCATGCAGGTGGTTGCAAAAAAGGCAGGGGACGGCTCCTGATTCAGTGGACCCACTCCCAGGAGACCCTAAAAATTCATCACAGCTCCAGCAGACAAGGAATTTTTATCAAAAGGAGTCTCTGTGGATGCTATGGTGGTAGCTGCGCCACAAAGAAGGAACTGGCTGATCCTTCAGTGCCTGTCCATCCACCTAACAAGGAATCTAGGTCCATGGATAGGTGCAAGCGGATGTTCTCCTCAGCGACATTTATTTGCGTTAAGCTGAATTACCTGTGCCATTTCACTCGTCTTCAAAGGGACTTGATCAAAGCGAGTGAAATGTTAAAACCTACAGCTGCGGGTTTCAAGAAAAATGAACACCCCTGGCTACCTAATTCTATTTCCAACTCCTCCATGCGCCTCCTCTCTATGGCGATGGAGCGAGCAGAGCCGCAGGAACAGGGGTAGCCTTCGTGCATGCCTGGATGCGGCTATGAAATTTTTGCGGAACCTTTCAAGGCGTTTTTCCCAACTCCCTTTTGATGGATCATCTCTTTTGGTCCTCAAGTGAAAGAAACCCTGACTAGGTGGGGACGGGTGGCAAGACCCTTTCTGCCGTCGAGTCCGTTTTCCACTCCTTCTAGGCCTTACCCCAAAGGCCAGAAGGGGAAAGATGTGGTTCCGTAAACAATCTCAAGGGACTTCGCCTGGCGCGAGTCGGTTCCCGCCAGAGGCAGAGGGGGGAAAAACAATGGTAGGCGGCGGCCTAGAGGCAGGGGTCCGCAGAACCAGGGCAATCGAGAAACCTTCCGATAAGCCCTTTCAGCATCCCTGAGGTGTTGCACGACTGCCCATCTTTGCTGGCAGGCCGGGGGAGAGTGTGACTGTACCCAGAAGCCTGGCTATCCTGACTCAAGACAAATGGGTACAGTCCATCATTTCGAAGGTTATTCTATTCCCTTTCTTGTTTTCCAAACAGTCAAAAAAAACCCTTCCCGATGTTTCCCCCCCCCAAAAGGATATAGCAGCTGTGGGAATTTCAAAACTGCTTGCAAAAAGAGCTATTCAGCCAGTGCCAGCAGACCAACTAGGATCCGGAATCTACTCAAGGTTCTTTTTAGTTCCAAAGAAAACAGGGGACTGGAGACCAATTTTGGATCTCAGTATCTTGAACAGATCAGTCAAAACAAGATTTCGGATGGTCACGCTGCAATCCATTCTTCCCCTATTGGGAAAAGGAAACTGGATGTGCTCTATAGACCTTCAGGGACGTACTATCACATAAAATGAACAGGCGCTCCAGAAGATTCCTCCGCTTCAGGCTGGGAACCAGTCATTTTCAATTCAGGGCCCTGCCCTTTGGTCTCACCACTGCCCCGGTGTTTACCAAATGCATGGAAGTGGTAGCTTCTCACCTGAGGCGACAAGGATTCCAGGTGTTTCCATATTTGGACGACTGGCTCCTCACAGCTCCCACCAAGCATCTCCTTCTGATGGCCAGAGATTACACTTTTTCTGTCAAAACTGGGTATCTCAATAAATTGCGAAAAGTCTGTTTTGTCGCCTTGTCGTACTATTACCTACATAGGCGCAAATTTAGATACTGTAAACATGTCTGCAACTATAACGAACCAAAGGATATCAGACATTCAAAAATTGGTATCACTACTTCTCAACAACAACAGAAACCAAAGCCAGGTTAGTTCTAAAGGTGTTGGGAATCATGGCAGCCATACCTCTCCTTCCATTGGGCAGATACCATATGAGGGTCCTTCAGTGGATGCTTTTTTCTCAATGGTCATACCAGAACTTCCAATGTCTCACACCATTATGATCAAAAGCGTGCAAAAGCATCTCATGTGGTGGATGTCTTCCCCAGCTCCTGTTGGGAGACCATTTGTTCCACCTCCTCCGGTTGCTACTCTGAAAACGGATGCCTCCCTGATCGGGTGGGGGCATTATCAGGGCAGGACAGTCCAGGGCACATGGCCAAAGCATGCCACTTGCACATAAATGTTCTGGAGATGAGAGCAGTGCTTTTAGCGTTGCAAGCCCTTCAAGACTCTTTTCCCCTTTGGGGAAACGATTGCAATCCAGACAGACAATATGTCTGTAGTGTGGTACATCAACAAACAAGGCGGAACCAGATCATACCCCTGTGTCGAGAAGCACTCAGACTGTGGCAATGGGCGATTTCTTCTCAGCGTTTTCTGATAGAAACCAATCCCGGAAGTCCAATCACATTGCGGACAAGTTGAGCAGAGCTATTCTCATGCCTCACGAGTGGTCTCTGAAAGACTCTGTAGTGAGAGATTTTTCTCAAGTGGGGTCAGCCTTGCTGCGATCTTTTGCTACTCCCCAAAACAGCAAGTGCAGAGAATACTTCACTCTATTCCCTTTACCAGGCCAACCCAGCAGGGGCCTAGTCCAAGTTTGGCCCGGGGACTTCTGTATGCATTTCCTCCTTTCCCACTGATCTCTCAAGTATACAGAAAGCTATCGCTCAGAAGGCCTCATTGATCCTCATTGCTCCTTACTGGCCTCGACAAGTGTGGTTCCCCTTTCTCATCGATTTCTTTTGGGCGACCGTGGAATCTGGACCTAGTTCCAGATCTTTTGATCCATCAGTCGGGTCAGTTTCATCGCTCCCTCCCCCTCTGAACCTCACTGCTTGGTTCCTCCATTCCAACCGTAGCCAGGCTTCCTCAATTATCTCACTCTGTTAGAGATATTTTGATAGCTTCCCATAAATCTTCCACTCGAAGATTTATTTGAGTAAGTGGAAACGCTTCTCATGTTGCGCTCAAGGAAAGGACATAGATCCTTTCACTGCTTCCCTCCAATTAGTCCTTGATTTTCTTGCTGAACTCTTCCATGCAGGTTCATCTCCATCTACTCTTAAGGTTCAATTGGCAGCTATTTCTAATTTCCATGTGGGTATTTCTGAATCTGCCCTAGTGTCCCACAAACTCTGCAAAGCCTTTTTGAAAGGAGTTTTCTTCTCAGACCTCCTTAAGAAATCCTCCTTCTCCTTGGGAGCTAAATTTAGTTCCTGCTTCTTTGATTCTTTCCCCTTTGGAACCTGCAGCTTCATGTTCCTTAAAATTATTATCATGGAAAACTCTCTTTCTGGTAGCTATTACATCAGCTAGAAGAGTTTCAGAACTTCAAGCACTCAGTTGTCGTCTCCTTACCTTGTGTTCCATAAGGACAGAGTTTCCTTACGAACTAACCCCTCCTTTTTTCCTAAGGTGGTTTCAACATCAAATCTAAACCAATGCATTGACCTCCCTGTCTTTTTCCAGAATATTCAAATAGGTCTGAACAAAAATTACACTGTCTGGATGTTCATCGTCAATTAAGGTACTACTTGGACAGAACAAACAATTCAGAAAATCTGATCAGCTGTTTGTCTCCTATGCAGAAAGCAGAAAGGGACTTCAGTTTCAAAGGTATCTTTTTCCAGATGGCTAACATCTCTGATTACCCTTGTTTATGAAATTAGACACCAAAAAATGCCTAATAAAACCCAAAGCCCATTCCACCAGAGCTTTGGCTACTTCTCTAGCCTTCCAAGACAGACTGCCTATTGACACCATTTGTGCAGCGGCTACTTGGGCTACTCCTCACACTTTTATTTCCCATTATAAGTTGGATTTAGCTTCTAGGCATAGAGCTAATTTTGGTTCCACTGTTCTCAGGAGTCTGTTCCGTTAGGCCACCGGGACAATGAGGGGGG
>NW_025059182.1:0-5300 GCF_019279795.1 Protopterus annectens
GAAAAGGGGTTTGCCCCCGGGGGCTTTTTAAAAAAAAAAGAAAAAGGGGGAAAAAAAAAGGCCAGGGTTCGGGGGGCCCAAAAAAGAAAACCCCCAACCCCTTTTTTTTTTGTAAATAAGCACAAAAAATGCCCCTGACAGTATTGTCCAAATGTAAAAGTATCCCTTTTGTAAAATGGAATGAAATGGAGCATAATTTGAAGTAACACAATAATAAAAATAATTAGAAATGTACGATAGTAAGCTGCTGTGAGAAAAGTGCCCGTAGCGGGTAGTTTTTAAAAAACTGAAAATGGTATGCCCGTTGCAACCCAGTTTAACAGGCTGAAACTGTTTGCAACTAGCTGTGCTTAAACATGTGTGTCACTAGCCAATTAAGGTTTATCCCACCCACACCGTTTGCCCCCCCCCACAAGCTAACTGGCAGTCCCGGCTTTAGCTCACAACGACCAGACCTGTTTAAGTGCTTAAAAGTGCTTTGGCATGTTTGATTGACAGGTCCTCAACTCATTTCTGTCAGGAAAATTAAAAATCAGTGGTTAGATTCAAACCCAGGATACCATGCACTGGAGTCAAGGACTAAACCACTAAGCCATGACAGCAATACCTAGAAATGCAGAAATAGCATATATAGGGATAAAATACAGAATGGAGCATGATAAAGCATTTTCAGTGAAGTAGATACAATTCCAAAATGGCCAATCAGAGAAATGTGCGGGAAAAGCAGCATATATAAGCCCCATAGGCGGAATACACACCATAACCGATTGTAGAACAGACCTGCAGTCAGAATGAGTGGAGTAGGTGGGGGGCGTTGCTTTCGAGCACAGCGTCGGGGCGGTGAGGACTCCAGATACATGGTGTCGCTCCTTGTCCACCATCCCGAGGCCCAACTCATGCAGGGCCAGGTCTCATGGGGAGCGGGTGGAGGCATGGGACCAGTTGGCTCGTGATCTGACCAGTGCTACTGGCATTCCACGCACTGGTGAGCAGGTCCGCACCACCATGCGGACCTGAAGCGGCAAACAAGACCAGTTGACCCAATGGATCCAGGAGGCCCGGGGTATGCCCAACGCCCACTACTGAGTAAGTTACATTTTACTATGTATGTAAGGATTTCAACTAGCTGATACCATGGAGATGTGTAGTCCAATATTACTTTTTGTATTACAGCTGCAGGTGTCCGTCTTGAACCGTGAGACCCCTGACCTAGGCTGGGGGCTGCACCACCATGCAGGTTAGTAACCCCACAGTACTTGTAAATAAATATTATAGTGTAGCATGTATCAGAACACTGCAGTGTATTGATTAAAAGTAATTAATGTGCAAGCAAGAATTGAAAGTTTGCAGGTATGGCTGCAACAAGTTCATCAGTATGCAAGTGTACTGGAAAATAATTTATAGAAATAAATAGTGCTGTAATACAGATGTCCCACCATTAATTAAATGTAGTATAACCTGCAGTAGTCCAGAGTACAGCTTCAGAATCTGAGGTAGTCACATGTGGGTTTATCCCCTGTTGAAATGCTGAATCATGACAGAAGTAGGCTGTTGGAAAGTGTTTGAATCACCACAGGTCTAATATGTGAACAAAGCCTAGAAGTACCAACCTGAACTGTGAAGTTGCAGGATGTGTGAGAGTGACAGAAAGGGTCATGTATGAATAAATAAAGTAGTAATAACCCTGAATATATTAGCCCCAGTGTGTTTCCACAGAACTAAATGCATGTGGGGAAATACAAATTAACATCCCAAACTGATTTCAGTGTGTCTGAATCTGGAATGTCAAGGCCAAAATCTGTATATGGTGATAACAGTAAACAATTTGCAGATAGAATGAATGATTATCTGACAGACTAAACAGCCATAGTTGTCCCCTGTCCTGTCATCAAAGTGTAGCAGGATGATGTATCTGATCAAATTCAAAATAAGTAGGATAGTGATGTATTTGTAACAGGTGTAGCATGACAGTCAAATAAAAATCATTTTGAAACATCAGCCTCAACTTAATTGTGTACCTATTACAAATGTATATCAATGTGTAACTTATGAATGTGTCATCACTTTCTATCTCCAACCAACCCTATAATTCCATATAACAACACCCAATAAATATTGGTATGTGAACATTTCATTAACCATGGACATTTGTCCGTTTCAAAAATATATGCATGTCTGTTCGCATGTGCCCTGTTCATACCTGCAAATCTGATGGCCTGTTGCCATTAATCAACCCTGCATGTTGTTTGATTGTGTATTTCTGTTCAAATAATGCATGTGATATTGATATGCCCTTGTTCAATGGTGTTAATATCTGGGTGTTTGTTTAATGGGAATACCAATGCATGCTGTTACAACTAATCTGAATGGAATAATATGCCACTAACCCAAACTAACATAACTACTCACAAACCTAGAACGCTTGGGAAGGCAGGTCCCAGCGGACCCACCTCTCCCACCTCAGCTGGCGACTGCACCTGGCACTAGTGCCCAGGGGGACCCTCCTCCGGTGGCCCTGTGCCACCCGGGTGGAAGCGCTGCAGGGGATGGCGCCCGTCCCCCCTCTGCACGTGTGGCCGGGGGAGTTCGTCCACTCACCCTCCAAGGTGTCCGGTCTGTGGTGGGGGGGGGGATCCAAGACTCCGTTCTTGGGCCCCCAGCCCAGCTCGAGGGTCATGTGGCACAGCTAACGGCCCCCTGCCCGCCTACAGCCCCCAGCACAGCCCCGTCCTGGGCTGTGAAGGAACAGTGGCAACTGCCTATGGGTGGGGATATCAGTTCCACTGTTGCCATCTGTGGGCTCATGCATCTTGGATATCCCAACCTCCGTCCCCGTCAATTGTGTAACCCCCCCACGTGTGTCATACACCGCCCCTGTATGCGTCTTGTCTGTCTTGTCTGTTAACCTACCCAACCTACCTCCCCAGCTATACCGACTTCCTTCACCTGACATACCACTCTCACCTGAACAAAAACGGCACACTGTACCCACAAAAAAATTTCGCCCCAGACATAGCTGACCATGTCGCACACATGTCCGCTGGCCATTGAAACTATTAATTACAATTGGCTCTACAACAAACATTAATGTTGTCCTGACACCTCTCTCAGGGGTTTCAAATGTCTCACCAAAATACATGGAAATGCACAGCTGTTGCTGCTAAAGACATGGGCATCTATGGGCCTTACCTACATCCCTCCTGCAAATCCCACGCTTGTTTCCCTACTGTCTTACCCTCTTTGTGACCCCTTTTTCACCACTTTCCTGTCACCCCTTTTCTTTTCTTTCAAAGAAAATAGCGGTGTGTGCTTGTGTTGAGCTCACCGCCAGTCTGCGTGAGCTCCAGCAAGCAGAACCTGGTTTTAGTGCTTAAAAGTGCCTTTATGGCACTTTGATTGACAGGTCCTGTATTCATTTTGAAAGTCTGGAGAAAAAAATAAATTCCCACTGCCCGTCTCGAACCCAGGACCTTGGTAACATTAGTCTGTATGACCTACCACTAAGCCATGACTGCCATACAAGAACATAGTGCTAAAATAAATATAACATGTAATAGTAGGAATCAATATAAAGGCAATATAGGAGGTGTACTACCCAAACATTCAGGTAGAGTTTTTATGGCCAAATTACTGGGTTCCCCCCCTAGTTCTGTGGTAACAGAAACAGCCCCACTTATTGTTCGCCTGTACATAATAATGTAAGGTAATGTACACATAAGTAGGTATGTAAATGTACACATACATATATATAAATATATATTTAAAACATATGAAATATAGTCGTAGGTGTCAGTATCCATACACACTCACTACAGGAGACAGTGAAAAAAGCAGCAGCCAGAATCTGCAACACAGCCTGACCCCTTGAGACCCACTAACCCTTTTAACTGCTTAAAGGTGGCTTTAGCACTTTGATTGACAGGTCCTGTACTCATTTGAAGGTTTGGAAAGAAAAATAAATTCCCACTGCCAGTCTCAAACCCAGGACCTTAGTAACATTTGTCTGTATGACCTACCACTAAGCCATGACGACCACATGAGACATCGTGCTAAAATAAATATAACATGTAATAGTAGGAATCAATATAAAGGCAATATAGGAGGTGTACTACCCAAAGCATTTCAGGTAGAGTTTTAATGTCCAATTACTGGATTCCCAACTAGTTCAGTGTTAACAGAAACAGCCCTCTAATTGTTAGCTTGTACATAATAATGTAAGGTAATGTACATATAAGAAGGTATGTATATGTACACATACATATATATAAATATATATAATACATATGAAATATAGTCGTAGGTGTCAGTATCCATACACACTCACTACAGGAGACAGTGAAGATAAATGCAGCAGCCAGAATCTGCAACACAGCCTGACTCCTATGAGACCTACTAACCCCTTAACTGCTGGAAGGTGCCTCCAGCACTTTGATTGATCGACCCTGTACTCAATTTGAAAGCAAAATACAAGCATACTAGTAGGCCCTACCACAAGACCATTGTAACACTTGTCTGTACGACCTACCAGCAAGCCATGACTCTCATACAGGAATATAGTGCTAAATAAGTGGAACATGTAATAGTAGGAATGAAGATAAAGGCAATATAGTATGTGTACTACCCTAAGCATGTCAGACAGACCTTCACTGTCCCAATTACTGGATTCCCATACTAGTGTGTGTTAACAGAAACAGCCCTGAAAATTGTTAGCTTGTACCCAATATTGTCAGCTAATGTACATATATGACAGTATGTATATGTACACATATGTATATATAGCAATACATAATAAATATAGTTGTGGGTGTCAGTATGCATACACACTCACTACAGAGAACAGGTGGGAGAAATGCAGCAACCTGAATTCACAACACAGCATGAAGCATGAGAGATGTACTAACCTTCACACTCACAGAACATTTTCCAACAGCATACCAGCATGGTCCACGCCCTTACAATCTGAAAGGGCAACGCCTATCTCACATACCTTTTTGTAGCACTGTCCTGAAATCACAGTGAGACATGCAATCAGTACACAACTGGCTGTATGCAATTAGCCAATGCTGCCTTACAATTGGTATAGAGGCCATCACATGGGCCTATGCAGATACCTACAAAAGCATTCAGTACCCACACTCCACACATGCAATACAATCATTGCACAAACCTGAGAAAGAGAGAGGGAGAGAGAAACAGAAATATGAAAATAAACAGACTGGGGGGCAAAGCAAACAAAACCAGCAGCCCCGGCCCAAAACAAAAAGGAAAACTTTTCCCCCAAGCAAAAACCCAAGCCAAAA
>NW_025059183.1:0-4594 GCF_019279795.1 Protopterus annectens
CAGACACAATATTATTAATGAACAATTTACAGCCATGTTTCATGCTAGACAGCAGGTGTAATTTCTAAGGTACATGTTACCTTTAGATACAGACACAATATTATTAATGAACAATTTACAGCCATGTTTCATGCTAGACAGCAGGTGTAATTTCTAAGGTACATGTTACCTTTAGATACAGACACAATATTATTAATGAACAATTTACAGCCATGTTTCATGCTAGACAGCAGGTGTAATTTCTAAGGTACATGTTACCTTTAGATACAGACACAATATTATTAATGAACAATTTACAGCCATGTTTCATGCTAGACAGCAGGTGTAATTTCTAAGGTACATGTTACCTTTAGATACAGACACAATATTATTAATGAACAATTTACAGCCATGTTTCATGCTAGACAGCAGGTGTAATTTCTAAGGTACATGTTACCTTTAGATACAGACACAATATTATTAATGAACAATTTACAGCCATGTTTCATGCTAGACAGCAGGTGTAATTTCTAAGGTACATGTTACCTTTAGATACAGACACAATATTATTAATGAACAATTTACAGCCATGTTTCATGCTAGACAGCAGGTGTAATTTCTAAGGTACATGTTACCTTTAGATACAGACACAATATTATTAATGAACAATTTACAGCCATGTTTCATGCTAGACAGCAGGTGTAATTTCTAAGGTACATGTTACCTTTAGATACAGACACAATATTATTAATGAACAATTTACAGCCATGTTTCATGCTAGACAGCAGGTGTAATTTCTAAGGTACATGTTACCTTTAGATACAGACACAATATTATTAATGAACAATTTACAGCCATGTTTCATGCTAGACAGCAGGTGTAATTTCTAAGGTACATGTTACCTTTAGATACAGACACAATATTATTAATGAACAATTTACAGCCATGTTTCATGCTAGACAGCAGGTGTAATTTCTAAGGTACATGTTACCTTTAGATACAGACACAATATTATTAATGAACAATTTACAGCCATGTTTCATGCTAGACAGCAGGTGTAATTTCTAAGGTACATGTTACCTTTAGATACAGACACAATATTATTAATGAACAATTTACAGCCATGTTTCATGCTAGACAGCAGGTGTAATTTCTAAGGTACATGTTACCTTTAGATACAGACACAATATTATTAATGAACAATTTACAGCCATGTTTCATGCTAGACAGCAGGTGTAATTTCTAAGGTACATGTTACCTTTAGATACAGACACAATATTATTAATGAACAATTTACAGCCATGTTTCATGCTAGACAGCAGGTGTAATTTCTAAGGTACATGTTACCTTTAGATACAGACACAATATTATTAATGAACAATTTACAGCCATGTTTCATGCTAGACAGCAGGTGTAATTTCTAAGGTACATGTTACCTTTAGATACAGACACAATATTATTAATGAACAATTTACAGCCATGTTTCATGCTAGACAGCAGGTGTAATTTCTAAGGTACATGTTACCTTTAGATACAGACACAATATTATTAATGAACAATTTACAGCCATGTTTCATGCTAGACAGCAGGTGTAATTTCTAAGGTACATGTTACCTTTAGATACAGACACAATATTATTAATGAACAATTTACAGCCATGTTTCATGCTAGACAGCAGGTGTAATTTCTAAGGTACATGTTACCTTTAGATACAGACACAATATTATTAATGAACAATTTACAGCCATGTTTCATGCTAGAGAGCAGGTGTAATTTCTAAGGTACATGTTACCTTTAGATACAGACACAATATTATTAATGAACAATTTACAGCCATGTTTCATGCTAGACAGCAGGTGTAATTTCTAAGGTACATGTTACCTTTAGATACAGACACAATATTATTAATGAACAATTTACAGCCATGTTTCATGCTAGACAGCAGGTGTAATTTCTAAGGTACATGTTACCTTTAGATACAGACACAATATTATTAATGAACAATTTACAGCCATGTTTCATGCTAGACAGCAGGTGTAATTTCTAAGGTACATGTTACCTTTAGATACAGACACAATATTATTAATGAACAATTTACAGCCATGTTTCATGCTAGACAGCAGGTGTAATTTCTAAGGTACATGTTACCTTTAGATACAGACACAATATTATTAATGAACAATTTACAGCCATGTTTCATGCTAGACAGCAGGTGTAATTTCTAAGGTACATGTTACCTTTAGATACAGACACAATATTATTAATGAACAATTTACAGCCATGTTTCATGCTAGAGAGCAGGTGTAATTTCTAAGGTACATGTTACCTTTAGATACAGACACAATATTATTAATGAACAATTTACAGCCATGTTTCATGCTAGACAGCAGGTGTAATTTCTAAGGTACATGTTACCTTTAGATACAGACACAATATTATTAATGAACAATTTACAGCCATGTTTCATGCTAGACAGCAGGTGTAATTTCTAAGGTACATGTTACCTTTAGATACAGACACAATATTATTAATGAACAATTTACAGCCATGTTTCATGCTAGAGAGCAGGTGTAATTTCTAAGGTACATGTTACCTTTAGATACAGACACAATATTATTAATGAACAATTTACAGCCATGTTTCATGCTAGACAGCAGGTGTAATTTCTAAGGTACATGTTACCTTTAGATACAGACACAATATTATTAATGAACAATTTACAGCCATGTTTCATGCTAGACAGCAGGTGTAATTTCTAAGGTACATGTTACCTTTAGATACAGACACAATATTATTAATGAACAATTTACAGCCATGTTTCATGCTAGACAGCAGGTGTAATTTCTAAGGTACATGTTACCTTTAGATACAGACACAATATTATTAATGAACAATTTACAGCCATGTTTCATGCTAGACAGCAGGTGTAATTTCTAAGGTACATGTTACCTTTAGATACAGACACAATATTATTAATGAACAATTTACAGCCATGTTTCATGCTAGACAGCAGGTGTAATTTCTAAGGTACATGTTACCTTTAGATACAGACACAATATTATTAATGAACAATTTACAGCCATGTTTCATGCTAGACAGCAGGTGTAATTTCTAAGGTACATGTTACCTTTAGATACAGACACAATATTATTAATGAACAATTTACAGCCATGTTTCATGCTAGACAGCAGGTGTAATTTCTAAGGTACATGTTACCTTTAGATACAGACACAATATTATTAATGAACAATTTACAGCCATGTTTCATGCTAGACAGCAGGTGTAATTTCTAAGGTACATGTTACCTTTAGATACAGACACAATATTATTAATGAACAATTTACAGCCATGTTTCATGCTAGACAGCAGGTGTAATTTCTAAGGTACATGTTACCTTTAGATACAGACACAATATTATTAATGAACAATTTACAGCCATGTTTCATGCTAGACAGCAGGTGTAATTTCTAAGGTACATGTTACCTTTAGATACAGACACAATATTATTAATGAACAATTTACAGCCATGTTTCATGCTAGACAGCAGGTGTAATTTCTAAGGTACATGTTACCTTTAGATACAGACACAATATTATTAATGAACAATTTACAGCCATGTTTCATGCTAGACAGCAGGTGTAATTTCTAAGGTACATGTTACCTTTAGATACAGACACAATATTATTAATGAACAATTTACAGCCATGTTTCATGCTAGACAGCAGGTGTAATTTCTAAGGTACATGTTACCTTTAGATACAGACACAATATTATTAATGAACAATTTACAGCCATGTTTCATGCTAGACAGCAGGTGTAATTTCTAAGGTACATGTTACCTTTAGATACAGACACAATATTATTAATGAACAATTTACAGCCATGTTTCATGCTAGACAGCAGGTGTAATTTCTAAGGTACATGTTACCTTTAGATACAGACACAATATTATTAATGAACAATTTACAGCCATGTTTCATGCTAGACAGCAGGTGTAATTTCTAAGGTACATGTTACCTTTAGATACAGACACAATATTATTAATGAACAATTTACAGCCATGTTTCATGCTAGACAGCAGGTGTAATTTCTAAGGTACATGTTACCTTTAGATACAGACACAATATTATTAATGAACAATTTACAGCCATGTTTCATGCTAGACAGCAGGTGTAATTTCTAAGGTACATGTTACCTTTAGATACAGACACAATATTATTAATGAACAATTTACAGCCATGTTTCATGCTAGACAGCAGGTGTAATTTCTAAGGTACATGTTACCTTTAGATACAGACACAATATTATTAATGAACAATTTACAGCCATGTTTCATGCTAGACAGCAGGTGTAATTTCTAAGGTACATGTTACCTTTAGATACAGACACAATATTATTAATGAACAATTTACAGCCATGTTTCATGCTAGACAGCAGGTGTAATTTCTAAGGTACATGTTACCTTTAGATACAGACACAATATTATTAATGAACAATTTACAGCCATGTTTCATGCTAGACAGCAGGTGTAATTTCTAAGGTACATGTTACCTTTAGATACAGACACAATGGGCCAGTTCCCAAAAGGAAAAAGGGCTTACGGAAATTCCCAAAA
>NW_025059184.1:2500-5412 GCF_019279795.1 Protopterus annectens
GATGGATTGAATATTGACATGTTATTCCATTTTGATGTAGTGTTAGATACATTCTGATGGTAAAAACATTTCGACTTCAATCAATAAGAAATTTGAAGGACATGCCAGTATTTACGGTACCAGCGGGCATCCGTCTTCTATAATTACCGCCACCTTATGGTGAAATGTTACGATTCATAGACCTGCAATAGATCCGACATTTTTCATAAAAGAAATGGTTTTTGGTTAAATCTTTCAAATCGCTATAAGGATATCTTGAAAAAGTTTTACCTTTACTAGTGACAGGTGTTAAACCTATAGTTGAAAATCTATCTCCCATGGGAACAGCAGTATTATAGTAATATGATACCACAGAATAAATGAAAGCCGCAAATAAGGGATCATATTTTACTTTGTAACCATATCCGCCGTTTTACTCAAATATTTTTGATTGTTAGCCGCTCTTATTTCGATTTTATGCCTCTTTAAGGAAATCGCAATAACAATGGTTGAATGTAAATATTTTCTACCGCGAAGGTAAAATATAAAACTTTTAGTTAAGTTTGCGCTTCCTTCAAAATGTGGCGTTTGAACCTGTTCGAGCAGTACCTTTCCTGTGGCAAGTGCAAGGTTTGCAAAACATATTGTAACTAATTTTGAATTTATTAATGTTAGATTTTGATAGCCATGGTCTTTAATTGTAATACTGTGGTGTTGTATATGTTTTGCAATGTCCTTGTAATAAATTTTATATCAGGAAACAAAGAGGGCATTTTAAAACCAGATTTCTAGGAATACGTTAGACATTAGGGACCGTAAGAAGGAAAGCCCTATGGCAGTGCACTTCTTTCAAAAAGTTCATAATAACTGTAGTGATGGTCTAAAGGGGACAGTATTGGAACAAATTTGTGTATCTTGTTTAATAACAGAGCATCAAAACTGGATTTTAGTGCAGAAAGAAATTGCATATTTTAAAATTCAAACTATGTTTCCCCTTTGGGCTAAAATGAAGAGCTCAAATTGGAAAAACTTTATCTTGTTAAGATGTTGTTTAAATTCGATTAATTGTTTAACTCATTTTATTGCTGGTGTATGGTTATAAAAGGCGCTATGCGTGATGATTCTCCTTGAAGGCTTTGGCCGAGACGCCAGAGAAAGCTTATTCCTGTGTGCAATAAATCCCTCGGTGGCGTGGTGATCATGGTTTGTTGTTTGTTGTTTGTTCTGTTGTTCCAGCTATATCTAAGAATCTCTGACCGTGCTGAAGAAAGATTTACCAAATGTGAACCGGTACAACGTGGAAATATGCTTTCATGATTTAGACTCGTGAGTCTCTCTCTCTTTATTCAGATCTTCTCTCTGACTCTCTCTCACTCTTCTCTCTCTCACTCTCTTCACCCTCTCACTCTCTCTCCCCACTCTCCACCTCCCTCTCCTTTACTCTCTCCCTTGCACTCCCTCCCCACCCCCCCACCTCTGTCTCTCTCAGACTCTCTCTCTCTCTCCCCCACCCTCTCTCTCACTCTCCCCACTCCTCCCTCTCTCCTCACCCCCATCTATCTCCCACTCTCTCTCTCTCTCTCTCTCCCCACCTCTCTCTTCTCTCTCTCTCCCCACTCTCCTCTCTCACTCCTCTACTCTCTCATCTCTCTCACTCCTCTCTCTCTCCTCAGCCTCACTCTCTCTCTCTCTTCCCTCAAGACTCACTCTCTTCTGTTTAGGAAGCTATTGGAGACATAATGATACAGGCTTTTAAGACCATGAACAGTTAATGCTTTTGAATGTTCATCAATACTGCCGCAGTGGCTATATGCTTTCTGTATGCAAATTGTAGAGACATAAATATGTGTTGCAGGGTCTACCCATAGGCCTGCAGTGGGCAAGGGTAGAAATGAAATTAATGAGAGATTGGTGGACATTTTGAATACTCTTTACTAAAAGTATTAGAAAGTGCAAATTATTAATGATGACAGTAAGACTGGCAGACAATATAGCCACAATATCCTTATTTTGGTTTTGCTAGGAATAAATGGGCAACTCAGATAGGGTGCAAGCATATAGCTGGCTATATGATTAACATACTTTCAATTATGTGATAGCCTTAGTGTCTTATTGTATATTCATTCTATCTTTTTTTTTTTTTTAATACCCAAGCTAAACCTGAAAATCATCTATACTGATTAGTGTTCTAGTCCATTTAAAAACCATAATAAATACACAAAAAGATGGATCATATAAACTAAGGAATTTTCTGGAGTAGCAGCTAGTTCAACCTTAAAAATAATGTCATGATCATTTTTGAAACAGTTCCCTAAACCATTACCTTGAGAACAACATGAAGAAATATTTTTAAATAAAGAAGGTAGCAGAGTTTTTTTCTGTCTCAAATCCCCCATATAAAATACTATAATTCAGAAATATGAACACCTGTACTTCTTACATGAGATTTGTCAATTTACTGCTTTCTCTTTTGTTTGTATATCTGCATATGTGAATCTTCAATCTAGAGCAAATATAATCTCAGTTGTTTATTTGACTGATAACTGACACTGATTCAGTGCTTTCCAAACTCATATTCATCTCTATCCTCTTCCTGCAACTCACAGATATTCATCAATGATTTGTTATAGTAACATTTGAATCTACAGTGTATTTCTTTAGTCACTCATTTGTACCTCTTTATTTTCAATTGTAAAGAACAGGTAAAGCCAAATTTCTAATGTATCTACTCATTAACAGGTGTGTTGTTGGAGTCCTTAAAGAACGCAAAGGAATATTTCGTATTAGCATCTGTGCTGGTGAAAAAATTAAACTGCAAAGGAGTATTTCTGTATTCCAGAACTGGGAACAATAATAATCAACATTTTCAGACTTGCTATATTTCCTTATTATTTATTTTTCAGCTTTGACTGTAAAATCTATGGTATTCTTTA
>NW_025059185.1:0-6189 GCF_019279795.1 Protopterus annectens
TTTATTTTCTGTTGTTCACCTTGTTAAGATTAGCATTCTACCAGTGTATTATTATTCAGAGGTTACACTTAATATAGGGTACAGTATACACCCCTTTATGTGTTTATACAGGAATTTCTTAACTAATTCTGCATACACTCTGCTTCTGGTTGGGTATTACATTTTGAAAAACTGATTAATGTATGACAGCCTATGCATTACGTGATGGTGTATTGAAGATGTGGTTTGTTTCTAAAATGCAAGGCCGGGATTGTTAAATTTTATAATGGTGCTTACAAATTATGTAATATGGCAATATGCATGTAGTAGAATGTTTGCTATGGTAATATAGTTTGCTTAATTTTAAAGGAATGTAATCTGTCAAAATACTTCAACATATCTTTGAAGAAAGAAACTGTTATAGGATGTAGTTTGTAGCACAGTCCCATAATGGTGTGAACAAAGTTGAGTATGTTACAACTTATGAAGTGTCGATTTACTTAACAATGGCATTTCTGTCAATAAGGTTCAAGAAACAAAGTGCGTTCAAACTCATGGCAGTTTATGCTTCATTGTCTAACAATGGTAAGGTTAGTCTCCCATGAATACAGTTTGGTTGGGTAGCCAGTGTCTTCAGTGGCTCTCGATAAGAGTTGTCATTCTTGGGACATACAAGTTCACCTATGGCTTACTAAAGTATTCAGGGACTACTAGTAAGGTATTTGCCTGTGGCTAACTTCCAGGTTATTAACTTGTTTAAAGAACAGTGATGGGTACTTGTGGTTACCGTTGATCAAGACACCTCCAGCTTCAGTCCTTTGTCTAGCTGATGGATAATGTGTGGGAGGCTGCTCAGCATGTAACTGCTGGAGTACTTTTTTCAGCTTTAAACCATGTCTCAGTGGGTTCCTATTAGTACATTGAAAATTCATTTCTGCAAATTCAACTGGGGTTGGTGGCCAGTCCAGTCCTGTACTGGTAAAGTTTGATGAACTTGGCATTTGGTTCATAGGTTTATAATATGACACAGGTTATAATAGTTCAGCCAGCAGCTGAGGTAAATGTAGGGGCTAGGGAGGAGGAGGATGATGAGGCATAACTTTTAGTTATGTACTCACCATAACTTCAGATGTTTGGGATCCATCTCGCCTACATTCTGAATGATGGTTCGGAGCCGATCCTGGCTCCGACTCGTCACGCTTATGCCAAAGAGCGAAGTCTCTTATTGGCTGAGCTTACTATATCCCAGGATGCACCACCACCAGTCCCCCAGATCTAGTTTGTCCGCATACATGCACACATGCATACCCTGCTTATATAACATCGTCAGATGAAACAAGATAAAAACAGTAGAGCTCAAAACCGTTCAATCTCTTCTGATCTGCAAGGCAGGGGAAGGAGGGTGGGTATAGGAATGTAGATGGATCCCAAACATCTGAAGTTATGGTGAGTACATAACTAAAAGATGTTATGTGATCCTATCTCGCCTACATTCTGAATGATGGGACAGCGTCCTAGCACCTGAATCCTGGGTGGCTCACTGGAAAACACTCCTGAGTACCGTGGAACCAAATGAAGCTCGTCCTTTAGATGCCACATCCAATTTGTAGTGGGAAATGAAAGTGTGGTTGGACCAAGTAGCACAAATTTCCGAAATAGCGAGCTTGGAATGAAAAGTTATAGAAGTAGCCATAGCTCTGGTAGAATGAGCTTTGATAGAAGATGCAAGTTGCTTATTCGAAGAAGAATAGGCCTGAGTTATGCAATCTCTGATCCATTTTGAGATTGTAGCTTTTGTGATGGTTTGGCCCAATTTATTATCTGAGAAGGAGACAAACAACTGGTCTGACTTACGAGTTGCTGAGTCCTGTCTAAATAGAAGCGTAATTGCCTGTGAACATCCAATTTATGGAGAGTGTATTCTGCTTCATTAGAGAATTTTGGAAAGAAAACTAGTAGTTCTAGAGATTGTTGAAGACAGAAACTAGAGCAGACCTTTGGGACAAAGGATGGATTAGGCCTAAGTGATACTCTATCTTTGTGGAAAATCAAATCGGTGGTTTAATAGACAGGGCTTGAAGCTCTGAGACCCTTCTTGCAGTAATAGCCACTAAAAATGCCGTTTTCCATGACAGATATTTTAACTCGCAGTAGCAGCCGGTTCAAAGGGGAGATGTTAATGCCGCACCAAATCAAGATCCCAGGAGTGCAGGATGAAAAACTGGTGGTCTTAACAGGCTCGCACCTTTAATGAATGTTTTGCATAATCTGCTGCTCATCAAAGGAGGATCCGTGGATTCATGGAATTTAGAGATAGCAGCTAGTTGAACTTTAATAGTTGAGACAGAAGATCCTGATTAAATAGGGATGTTAGAATTTCAAAACCTCTGGGACAGGAGCAGTGATAGGGTCTAAGCCCTTGAGTTGAGCCAGATAGCAAACCTCTTCCACTTACTGAGGTACAATTTGTTAGTGGTGGTTTGTGGGCAAGATAAAATGTGAACAACTTCGGTCTAGTGTGTGACTTCTAACTAAGGTTGGAAGTGGAGGAGCCAAGCTGTCAACTTCAGAGATTGAAGGGACTGATGCCAATGTCCCGACTGATGGATTAGCAAATCCGGGATCATGTCTAAGGTCCACGGATCGTCCACTGCATGCTTTTTCAGGTAAGGAAACCATATCTGAGGCCAGTATGGGGCAATCAGAATCATTGAAGACCCTAGCTGAGAAGCTTTTGAATGACTTTGGGAAGGAGTGGAATTGGAGGAAAGGCATAAAGCAACCCTGTTGGCCAAGTTTGTGCTAGAGCATCCATGGCTGGTACTTCCTGATGTGGAATCAAGGAGAAGAACCTTTGGCACTTGGTGTTTTGTGGAGTGCAAATAGGTGCAGACCCCCCATCTGTTGAAAACCTGGGCTGCTACTGTGGTTTAGAGACCCTTCGTGGGGAGAGAGAATTGTCCTGCTTTATTTTTCCCCCCATACATTTGGCTTTCCGGATGTGGGTCCCCACCAAGAAGCGGTTGGTAGCTACAGCCCATTCCCACACTCTCATGGCCTCTCTGCAAAGGGGATACGATCTGGTCCCTCCTTGTTTGTTCAGATACCAAACCACCGACATGTTGTCTGTGTGGATGGCTATGATGCCCTGAGGAAGGAACTTGTGTAAGGCCTGTAGGGTAGTACAGCCCTCATCTCCAACACGTTGTTGTGAAGAAGAGCTTCGTCCGGAAGCCAGGATCCCTGAACTAGCCTGCCCAGACAATGCCCCCCCCACCCTATCTGGGAGGCATCTGTCGTCAGGGTAACCACTGGAGGGGGGAGAACAAAGGGTTTTCCCTGATCCAAGTTGGATGTCTGAAGCCACCAGCGAAGGTCCCTTTGCATTTTTCCCGTAATCATGATGTGATGATTGAGGGGAAGATCTTGGAAGGACCATTGAGTTGATAAGAGCCACTGAAGAATCCTCATGTGTAACCTTGCTAGAGGAACTAAAAGTACCGTGGCAGACATTGAGCCTAGAACCTGTAGGACCATCCTGGCTGGGGCTTTGGATCTTGAGATCAGAGCTAGAACTTGGCCCTGTAAAGTTCGAATCCTGTCGGCAGGAAGAAAGACAGCATCAATCTTGAGTCTATCTCTGCTCCTATAAACTTTATGCTGAGAGGGCAGCAAGACAGACTTTGACCAATTGAATGTAATCCCGGGGAAACACCCAGGAGATGGTGGCTTTGAGGTTGTCCATAAGTAGATGCCTGGTGGTGGCAGTCAGGAGCCAGTCGTCGAGATAGGGAAACACTTGGAATCCAAGACTCCTCAGGTGAGCCGTCACTACTGCCAAACACTTGGTGAACACCCTGGGGCTGTGGTGAGACCAAAGGGCAGAGCAAAAAATTGGTAATGACTGGTTCCCAGGCTGAAGCGCAGATACCTTCTGGGCCTGATGTATCGGTATGTGATAATAGGCGTCCTTGAGGTCTATGGAGCACATCCAAACATCCTTCTCCAACAACGGAGAATGGATTAACGTGACCATTGAATTTGGATTTACGGGGATAGGTTTAGTCTGCTGAGATCCAAAATTGGTCTCAGGTCCCCTGTCTTTTGGCACTAAAAAGAACCTGGAATAATTTCCTGGTCCGATTTGATCTGTGGGGCCCGGGTTGGATGACTCCTTTTCTAGCAGCTTTGAAGCTTGCGGCTGCTATTTCCCTTTGACTGCGTGGTGGGTCCGGGATTCTCTTGGATGGAGGGGGTGAGTAGTTGAATGGGATGGTGTAACCTCCGGCAATTATGCGAAGCACGCAACTGACCTGAGTGATTGACTGCCAGGCTTTAGGTGCTTCAAACGACACCGACTGGCTCGAGCAGCCCGCCGGGCAATCCCTCATGTGGGAGGCTGAAGAGCCACGAAAGGACTCGCGGTCTCCAGAATTGCGGGGGCCCCCTGCCGCCTCTGGGACGGCGTCTCCCTGAAAAATTTCCCGCCCTCTGCCTCTGGGGGAATCTTCCTGCTGTTGGGAGAAAAACTTGCGATTTTGAACCACATTTTTCCCTCCTTTGGCCTTGGGGTAAGGCCGAAAGTGGAATAACGGCCCCGGCAGATAAGTTTTCCCTCTTGCTCACAGCGGGTAAGGGTGTCTTTCACCTTGGGTCCAAACAATGAGGACCCATCAAAGGGCGTCAAGGAAGACTTGAAGGCCTCCAAACTGACACAAGCGGAGCCAGGCTTGTCTCACGTAGAGCACCTGTGCCTGCCGCTCTACCTTGCCGCATGAAATGAGCCTCATGGCAGTTAGCAATTGTGAGGATAGCCAACTGAGAGCTAACGGACTGGGCTAGCTGCTCAGGTAGGTTACCCGAGAGGAGTCTGACAACTCTTGACCAGATCCCTCTGAAGCCTGGTAAAATGTGCCAAATAATTCAGAGACCTTAAAGTAAAGGCCGCTGAAGTCAGGTCGTTTCCTATCCATACTCCTAGACTCCTTATTAGGAGGATGGATGGCGTTTAAGCCTCTGCCACGTCCTGTTGTGTAGCAGATGCCACCACCATGGCATCTACAGCCACGCTTTAGTAAGGAACTCCTTCTGGGAGCAGATAAGAACTTGTTTGGGCGAGAAGGGACTGGTTCCAGTATCTGTTCCAGCCCGACAAACTAAATCCAGAAGCTGTCAGGCGGAGACACCCAGGAGGCGGAGGCTGAGCCCCAAAGGCCTTGAGGAGCACTGATTCTCCGCAGAGGGGTTTGGACATCCAGCCGCCTCGTTGTTTGAGGATCTCTAAGATGTCTGAAAGGAGACATCGTCCGAGGCGACTTAGGGACCCCGCATCATCCATATCCGTGTCAGAATAGACTCGGGAGTCCACGTGCTTTCTTGCGATCTCTTCCTTGGGGTTCCTCTGGGGATGACTCAAGAACCCTCAGGAAGAGGGGAAACCCCCCTGGGGTAACCTCAGGCCTCGGGCTCCGCTGGCTACGGACAGGAACTGCCAAAGACCCAGTCTCCACGCCCAGGGAAGGTGCTGGTAAAACCGAGAGATGGCAAGAGGATTTGGCCAAGGCACTCCTCATGGCTCTGAAAGCCCGGGCCTCCAGAATCCTGGGAGCGTCAGTCTCGGGCCATGATAGTAGACGGAAGTCCCAGCCAGGCACCCAGGAGGCTCGGAACCAGCATCGGTCCCAAACATCACCCGGGTCCAGCCAAGAAGTCCGACCAAACTCGGACCCGAGGCCGGGTTTGGGGTAAGGGTGGAGCCGACCCTGAGATCTCCACCGCTCCAAAAGCACCTGCTCACGGGCAAGCAGTCGGAGGAGGAATAGCAATGGGGTGAGTCATGGTCATCGGGTCAAGCCAACTGGGTGGAGCAAACAAATTTTGGAAGACTGGGGACTGGAAAAGTCTTTGGAGCACCCTGTCTATATCAGAATCCGACATTCTCAAGACCGAGGAAACAGAACGGGTTGAACCCTCTGCCCCAAGGACTAGGGGACCCCGGCGACTCGAGAATCGGGAAACACACCACCAGATTCCATGGGAGGTAGACGCCCCAGGAGAATGTCTGAGCACCTGGCCAGCAGTGGGCGGGCCCTCCCAGCCATGTAGCAGTCGATACTGAGGCATCGAGGCAGAGGCTGAAATCTTGAGCCGAAGGAAGGCCTGCTTCTCTTGGCATGGATCCGACGGACTGGTCGGAGTTCTTGGCAGGAG
>NW_025059186.1:0-13266 GCF_019279795.1 Protopterus annectens
CTGAGCATATCCTTCTTCAAGAATGATGCCACAATATAGAGACAAGATGATCAGCTTTAACAATTGGCTTAATGTCTGGTGTCATTCAAAGGGATCCAGTGTCTGTCTGCCTGGGATGACATGCTTGACAAGCCACGCTGCTAGGGATGGCTTGCACCTGTCACCCTGGGATTCCGGTTGGCTGAGCTCTTGCCACCCCATAGTTACCTTTTTAGGCAAAGAAACAAATTCAAACCTACCACCTAGAAAACAAAAATGGGAAGAAACTGAGGGGTAGCTGCTCAGCAGAAGTCTAATCTCCAAAGTACCTTGCCTCGAGGCCCTTTTTCAGTATGGAGCTTGTGATGTCTGTACCAGCTGAAACCTGGTTCAACTCCTGAGAGCACCCATACCTATTAGGTTTACCTCATATCATGCATTCCGGCCTGAAAAGCCACACAAAGGAGGGTGTATCCATATTCATAAAGGATACCCACACCTCCAGGTGTTAACTAGCCGCCTGGCTTCCGAGGCTCATCCAGGTGCAACCCAACCATGAGCAAAACTTGCTCCTGGGAGTGGCAATGCTGCAGGCCACCACTCAGGAACCCCACACAGCCTTCCTGAAGACACTGGAGGGTATAAATGTATCTCCAAACATCGTTGACTTCTTTACCCGAATATAGACTGGGAACGGCTAACTTTCTATTGCTTGGTTCCTGGAGTTCATAAATTCAAATGCCATGGAGACAACTAGTCACACTGTTCCCATGAGGAGAAAATATACTAGATCTCATTATCCAAACATGGGGACAAATGCTCCACACCGAGGAAGTATATCCCTCATTGGTGAGATCAGTCATAAACTAATCTCACTGGAAATCACATCCCGCCCCCACCTCAAAAGACCACAGTGAGAACTTCTCAAAGCAAACTTCACCTACTCAAGACTGGTGTGAGGTACATCGCTCAGAACCCCTGAGCCAGTGGAAACCACAACCAAGCTGTGGAAGCCATACAAATGCCTTCCTGTAAGACACCTCTAGGACTGCATGGATCAGTCCCAAATAAAACCAGGTCTTTCCACAAGGGCAAGCGGTCGTCTGGTGGACCCTGTCAACAAACTTTAATAGAGGAGAAAAGCTGGCCATGATGAACAAAATCCACAAAGGGGAAGTCACTTACTGATCATTATTAGTGAAAATCGACACTCATAAAAATCATAAGAGCCAATTTTGAGAAAAATTGCCATGGATTCAAGGACAATCATAAGGCCTTTTCAGCTATGTTAGGAATTACAAGTGGAAACTCCAGATATGCTCCAGAATTAGTCCAAATGATACAAAATCACTGAACCACAGACATTGCCAGCATACTGGCAGACAGGTTCGAGGTGAAATACCCTCTCCCAAGAGAATGTAGCAGGTAGCCTCCCAGACATCTCAAATGCAACTGCTCTCTCTAAATAAAACACAGCATCAATGGGACGGATGGTGTCCCGGCTCATGATACCATGAGCTAAATGAAATTAAACCAGCACATAAGGTGGCTACTACAGGACAGGAGTGGCATTTGGCAGCTGTAGTCCCCTCACAAAGGCGGTGCTATATGCGGACCCACAGTAATTACCATTATAGCTTAACAGTCTAGTCTGTAGACTCATAAACAAAGATATAGGGACTTGCAACAACAGTTTGAAGCCGTCAAGGAGCGAATCATGCCTTTTGAACCTGAATTAGAGCTTCTTGAGAGCAGTCACCAAGGCCATTATTGGGAAAGGCAGTCACAGGCTGTGACACTTTACAAAACTTATTTTAATACCTCAGGTGTGTAGAAAAGCTTTGCAGCAAATGTAAACTATATAGATGGAGTTTACCATGGGACAGAACCACAGGGTTGCTGTTATGTCAGACACAAGCCTGAGGTCTGAAGTGGTGTGGGGCTCCTTGGCCCCCATGATAGGCATCTGCTTCTCAAGTAGACCAGCATGGAGACTTTGTTGATAAGGTTGCAGAGCTGACTGCAAGCTACCATAGTGAAGTGCATGGGACAGGATATCCTTCAGAGGGACTCCGCAGGCTCATGCTGGTGCAGAGCCATGGCCGGTAAATGTATAAGTCCTTCTGCCGGGAAAAATAAGGTAACCCCAAGCTACCACCATATAGGCGGCAATCCACTAAGCACAGAGGGAGGTTATCAGGGTTCTGGGGACCCAGGTTGACGAGTGGCTTTTCTTTTGACACTCCCACATTGCTAAAGTGGTTAGAAAAGACCTCCTACAGTTGCCCACCTGATCCTTGAAAGTTCACATCCAGATCTAGTGAGGTCATTGTTCCCCTATTACTCTTCACTTATCAGACCAATGATGCGAGGTACAATGCCCCATTGTCGGGATGTATTATGTCACCCGACATCTCGCAGCAATTGGAGACCCAAAAGTTCAAGATGAGGGCTCTCATATCTGCCAGATTGAAGAAGCTTCAGCTCATTCAGTGCAGCATACCATCTGCTCAGAGGTGACATGGCCTGACATGAGGCCAACTGAGATTAATGGACATGCTCCACCTCCATCAATCCACCAAAGTACTAGAAAGCTGACCTTAACCGGATATAAATAGGGCATGCTGGAGGGATAGATTTATCTCTGGGAGACTCTATGCTGTGGAATGGTCCCGGTCCATGTGGGCAGAGCACCTCGTTGAAGTATTTCCAGAATCTTGACCTGTGGATGGGAGATTGTGGGGTTTGCCACTGGGGATCATCTGGTGTCACTGCGGACAGGAGCTCAACAAACTAATGGGCACAGTATTTTTTCTTATAAGGGGTGCGTAAGCCACAAAACTGGAGCTGAGAGAAAAACATAAAATGCTTAGGGCAGATAGCCTAGTATCTCTCTATGTGTTATCTTCTAGTCTGATACCATCCAGTAAGTTACCAGCAGAAATTGCAATTTTGATACTACAGATCAGACCATTGCTATGGGGTTATATTGCGAAGTCTGCAACTTTGGATGTTATAATATCAAACCAGCGAATGCTTGAATAAGCAACTGCAGACATTTCAGGGAAAGTATTCAGTGAGCACGTTCTACATGCAGCTGGCCCTCAACAATGACGAGGGAAGTGTGCAAATGAAGGAGTGAGAATGCGATAGGGACCTTAGAGTAGGAGTGGATTAGGTGGTATCACGAATGGGAATTTAGGGTGGGAGCAGGTAAGGTGAGTGTGAGATAGGGACTTTAGGGATTAGGTGAGTGTGCAATCGTTAGGGACCTTAGGAGTTAGGGTTGGGTTAGGTAAGTAGATGGTGGTGTGTGTAGCATGTGGTTTTGATGTAGGGTTTGTAGATTAATATTGTGGATTATTTTTGTGTGCTTGTGTTGTATTGTCTTTTGTGAACAACAAATTCTTTTCCTGAAAAAAAAATGGCTATTTGGTTCATTGGGTTTCTGTTTCGATCGAATGAGTTCAATATTAGTCCCGAAGGGTTAACTGGTGTTATAATATGAATATCTGAAAATGGGAATTGGATCTCACGAGCAATTTATTGAATTGCAATTATCAACATTATCATCAAGATGGCTTATTCTAGGAGATTTTGACATGTCTAGGTATGCAATTGGACTGAAGATGAGACCACCCAGATGCTAACCAGTTAGTCTAGAGTGGAGCATCACATGAGAGCCAGACCATGGAATTTTGCATGATCAATGTATAGAACATTGACATTGTTTGGGAGCTGGGACTGGGTGCAGTTAAGCCACTAAGATGACCTGCATCATATAGATGAAGAGCATCTTCTAGGAGAGTCAGGTGCAGAACAGCTGAGTGGTTGCCTTCTGTAAATCCTGATGCTAAGTATTACCATTCGAGGAAATCAGAGAACGATCCACCAGATTCTGATGTCTTGCTTTTAACTGTTCTAACAATTGAAATGTCTGAATGATTGATAAGGTGAGCTGATACTCCCTGTAATTCTGAATTTGATTCACATGGGGTTCATTTGTTTAATATTATCATGTACATACTAATAAACAGTTTAGTTGTTTCTGTTTTCCAACATGTAAGTTTAACGTTTCACACATGTATAGTTGTGAATCACTGATACGTATGGTGTCTAGGCTGCTGATGACTCTGCATTTCTCTGATATCTATACTACTTCAAAATTATCACCAATCTACTTTGTTTGTGTGAAGAGTAACTCATGCAGTCATCTGTTATTCTGTTTTCTTTAGAAACAGCACATTATTATTAAAATCCTGTATGTGTAACACAAGACCACCACAGGTATGAGTGTCTACCCATATCTTCGGCATTGTAAAACATGATGCTATATGGCAGCTGTGTGAGCATGTGGGCCTATTACATTTAGGTGCTGATATTTCTGTATTCCTGCATTATCCACGCACACAATATAGTACTTTGCTAAGAAGCAAGGCATTGTGCTGTGTGTTAGTTCAGCATGGAAAGCATTGGGGGTTGGTTGAATGGTTAAGGTGTTCGACTCAGACACAAGCTGCAGTGTTTGATTCTCACCTTTGGAAAGGAAATTGTCTAGGCTTTGAATGGCCTGTTAAGAAAGTGAGTCTAGTAATTAGCTATGGACTTGTGGTTAAGTAGTTAGTTCTCTAGCTGATGTAACTAGTTAATTAGTTTTTTTAATTTCACTGCAGTCAACTTGTGTGTGTATAATCAGAAGAGCACGAACGAGTCTGTATCTTACTGTCAGCAATCCAGTCCAATGAGCAGCAAAAAGTTAGCAGCATTAGCACCAGTGGTCACTTGGCTTTAACAGAGGAAAGCTGTGGGTTCTGTCCTGTTAGTAGGTTGCTGACTTTACAGTTACACAGTGCTGAACTCCTGAGTGTGTTGTCCTTTAGATGAGGCATTAAAGCAAGGATCCATCTGCTTGAGTTAATGGTACCACAGATTAATGTAAAAGATGTAGGAGTCCTTTATTAAGCTGATGGTTTGGGGTAATGGTTAAGGTGCTTTTCTCCCAAACAAGTGGTACAAGGTTTGATCCTCACTGAGAAAAATTGGGTAGGCTTAAAATAATCTACAAGGACAGTGCACCTTGTATTAACCTATGAACCTACAAGAAGCCAGCATGCATATTTCATAGCTAAATCTGGGTTCACATCCCTGAAGGGGATAGCTCTCATTAAATTTTGAACCCTGTGTCTGTGTATCAGTTCTGAAAATGCTTTTATAGATATGTGTTTGTTGATATTAACAGGTATTTTACACATGCTTACTACTATAGAATTTATCGGTGGGATTTCTACAAATATCTTCATTATCCATAATATTCTGCAAACAGCAGCTCTTTTACTACAGTTGTATGTGTAAAGCTGTGAACCTACTGGGATAGTTCTGTAAAAAGAATGTGGAATAGGATAACAATGGCAAAATGAATTTAATGTATAAGTGTGTCTTTGTTTATTAATACCGATTCACCACCCTACTCATACTTATATTTGGAGAGAATGAGATGGTCTGATATACATTTTCACTGTAGAATAGAGATATCACCAGAAATCAGGGATACTTTTGACATATAATTTGTAATTTCACAACAAAATATATGTATATATTACCTGTCCTTCCACAAAAACTACATTTGTGTGTGGGATAAACAGGAATTTGTAGCTGTCTGTTATGAGCAGCTATGTATTACATGACTGTGTTTCACTCTGTGGTATGAAATTTTGGATTGCATTTCTTTCATAAATGCACTGCATGTTGTACTTTATTTTA
Organism: Protopterus annectens; assembly: GCF_019279795.1. NCBI lineage: Eukaryota > Metazoa > Chordata > Ceratodontiformes > Protopteridae > Protopterus > Protopterus annectens. The sequence continues at coordinate 5,740 of NW_025059186.1, forward strand.
ACCATTTTATAAAGCATAAGCCATGATCTATATTAACTACCCCATCCCCGCACATTCTTAACCAACCATGATCCATATTGTACCCCATCCCACGGTATTACCCACATCCAAGATCCATATTACTACCCGTCCCTGCACGACCAGTCCATATTACCATCCCTGCATTCATTACCCAATAACAGTCCATTACTACCCGTCCTGTCCTTACCCAGCCAGTCCCATGGCCTGTCCCTGCTGCATCATACCCAGCCTTGATCATATTACCACCCCATCCCTGCACATTCATACCCAGCCTTGATCCAATACTACCCCATCCCTGCACATTCATACCCAGCCTTGATCCATATTACTACCCCATCCCTGCACATTCATACCCAGCCTTGAGCCATATTACTACCCCGTCCCTGCACATTCATACCCATCCAAGATCCATATTACTACCCCGTCCCTGCACATTCATACCCAGCCTTGATCCATATTACTACCCCATCCCTGCACATTCATACCCAGCCTTGATCCATATTACTACCCCATCCCTGTACATTCATACCCAGCCTTGATCCATATTACTACCCCATCCCTGCACATTCATACCCAGCCTTGATCCATATTACTACCCCGTCCCTGCACATTCATACCCAGCCTTGATCCATATTACTACCCCATCCCTGCACATTTATACCCATCCAAGATCCATATTACTACCCCATCCCTGCACATTCATACCCAGCCTTGATCCATATTACTACCCCGTCCCTGCACATTCATACCCAGCCTTGATCCATATTACTACCCCATCCCTGCACATTCATACCCATCCAAGATCCATATTACTACCCCATCCCTGCACATTCATACCCAGCCTTGATCCATATTACTACCCCGTCCCTGCACATTCATACCCAGCCTTGATCCATATTACTACCCCATCCCTGCACGTTCATACCCAGCCTTGATCCATATTACTACCCCGTCCCTGCACATTCATACCCAGCCTTGATCCATATTACTACCCCATCCCTGCACATTCATACCCAGCCTTGATCCATATTACTACCCCGTCCCTGCACATTCATACCCAGCCTTGATCCATATTACTACCCCATCCCTGCACATTCATACCCAGCCTTGATCCATATTACTACCCTGTCCCTGCACATTCATACCCAGCCTTGATCCATATTACTACCCCGTCCCTGCACATTCATACCCAGCCTTGATCCATATTACTACCCCATCCCTGCACATTCATACCCAGCCTTGATCCATATTACTACCCCATCCCTGCACATTCATACCCAGCCTTGATCCATATTACTACCCCATCCCTGCACATTCATACCCAGCCTTGATCCATAGTACACCCCATCTGTGCACATTCATATCCAGCATGTTCCGTATTACTACCTCAGCCCTGCATATCCATGCCTGCACATTCATACCCATCCAAAATCCATATTACTACCCCATCCCTGTACATTCATACCCAAGCAAGATCCATATTACTACTCCATCCCTGCACATTCATACCCAGCCATGATCTGTATTACTACCCCATCCCTGCACATAGACACCCAGCCATGAATTTATATTAATACCTCATCCCTGGACATTCATACCCATCCAAGATCCATATTACTACCCCATCCCTGTACATTCATACCCAAGCAAGATCCATATTACTACTCCATCCCTGCACATTCATACCCAGCCATGAGCTGTATTACTACACCATCCCGACTCATTTAGACCTCTTTTTTAGTTGCACTTCTTCAATGCAATCACATGCAAGCTTGATTAGCCAAGTAGTCAGGTGACAGAGTTCCAGTGCAAACATAGCTAAACATAGCTGAGAATTGCAGGTTTGAATATCAGGTTCACCAACCTGTGTTCATTAGTCTTCCAATACCTAATGGACTGTGTATCTAACATTCAAAACTGTGTACGCATATTCTATAATGTTATTTAATTTTAAAGTTAGAGAACATGAGCTGATCAATATATTTTAATGTTATTTTATACCTACATCATTAATACATGCATTTTGCTTTTTACAAGTAATGAAGAGCATGCTAGAAATCAAAGTACAGGCTGGAGGAGCAGCGCAGGCAGAGAGGTATGTGGATTACTTTTTAGCATTTTTAACTAAACTAGATTTGAACATTGTTAAAGGATTTTTTTTTGCATCACCATGTATACTACTCCCATGGCAGGACTAGTCACCCAGTGGTGTAAACCTTCTTTTTCACCTGTCATGTCCTGCTGTTGTACAGAAGAGTATGAATCTGCGCAAATGAATACGAACGGCGTGGCATGCGTTTAGCTACTGTTATGTATGTGCTGAAGTTGCATGACAACATGTCATTACACTTAGTTGGTCATCCCCACTCTATCTGGACCCATTTGCACAATGCAATTCTGCTGCTATAACACAAAAATAGCAATACATGAATGTGTGTGCAACAGCCATACACTGCTTTACTCTATATGTATCAGTGTTATGCAAAATAACAAATATATGTGTTGCGTTGAACATCTGTTTGTATCCCCACCACAGGTATCTTTGGGTATACACATCCTGTATGGTGATGGCGGCCTATAAATCCTGCTTTAGGGGTTGTCAAGGGGTGTCAATGATGTGCCACCACCAATGGCATCCCTCAACCTCTTACGTAAATTATCCTGTTGTGGCTGCATAACAGGATCATAATGGAACCATCGCGGCGGCAGGCCTCCTGTCATCTCTTGTGACCTCCCACAGCATTAATCATGTTGGTAAGGTTGGTCAAGACTTCATTTCTCAATATTGTATTTCCTGCCCATTCAAGGTGTTTTTGTCCATGTTGTTGCAAAGCATCTGTTATAATTTTGTTTTCTTGTGGTGAAAAATTGTCACCGCTAGGTTTATTTAAGGAACAGTTATATACGGAACATTTTGCGGTGGACGCGGAGATTATAATGTGACGGCTCGTACAATGTATCCTCTCTGCGATAAAATCTAGAAAATAGTCTCTGTCCCATATAGTACTGTGACATATAAAGTCATATGTATTATGAAAAGAATGCCTGTGTACATAACACCTGGAAAAACAAGCAGCTTGCGTAATATTTGGGGTCTCACGTGGGATTTGAACTCGTGCAGTCGATTACAGTAAGTGGGGGTCAAACACAAAACGACGGCTGTCACATGATACTCTCATTCTATATGCAGTTCACATTAACATACTACATGTAACGTATGTGTAAAACAAAAATGTTTGATGGCTGTCCTACACATGTTGTATTGTCACTAGCTCTAATGCAATGAGAGCCTTAGCAGACAACCTGTGTAAAAACAAAAAACAAAACAAACAGAAAAGAAACAGTCATATTAACATGAACTGTTCTACATGATGAGATTATATCAGCACAATCAGCCGGAAAAGTGAATGCTATCCTGCCATCCACCTGGAGCAGTATCTGTAAATTATCATTTGAACAACTTAAAAAGTATAAAGCTTTTACCTGTACTGGTAGTATACACGTTACCGGCAAATGAGGCCATATGGATCTAGTTTTGTTGAGGCAATAGTTCTAGTATACAGAAAATCTGTTAGTAAATCCTTATGTATAGTTCACTGGTCCTGTTTATATTTTTCGTAAAAGCTTTAAGAGCTGCCAGGGGAAGTTGTGCTTGGAGCAGATGTACCCTCTTGCGTACGCTTTGGGGTTGTCACATCCCTCCCAGTAATCGTATACTGATATTTTTACAGAATTTCCATAAGTATAAATGTATACATTTCTAAGGAGTAATGATAACATAGATATAGATAAACATAAACACGAAGCATGTCTTTAGCAGGTGCAAAATTACCTTTGCAGCTACCTATGACTCAGGTATACCTGAAAGTAAGAACAAATACATGCACACTTTCAGTCCTGTTTGCAGGATACATAAATTAATGAGGTTCATTAAAATTCCAGGTTTGGAAGCATTTGCACACAACCATGTAAGGTTTTGAAATTCAGTGCATTAATCAATAGCCTGGCATAATGGGAAAGTGCTCTGTTCAAATACCCAATAGGTATTGTTAAACAGGACTATATTTTAAGTATTTTTTCTTATATTTTCTAGACCATTTGATACATTCGTGACTGTTTCTGTCTATTTTATAATTGGTATTACCTGTTTTCCTGTTTTATAGCTGGTATTTGGTTTGCACTTGGTTAAGTTTGCTTAAGTTGGCTTCTGAGCTATACACTCAAGTGTACTAACTTTTTGATAACATTTAATCAAAAAAGCAAAGCATTTATTGTGTTTTCTGTTCTGTCTACTGTGAAAAACGAAAAAAAGCAAAAGAAACATTTATTTGTTCTCTAACTTTCTGGCTAGTTTTGTTCCAGTGATCGGAATTTTGCGTCCTGAAGCTTTACTGCTGGTTCTGCTTCTCCATTTTTCTTTGTTTGGTCGGGGAATTTCTTTACTCACCAGTGGAAATTTTAGGTACTGAGCTTCACCCTGTTTGCGACCATCAGGTGGTTTAGAACAGTAACTTGTAGTTCAGTGGCCATTTGGGTCATTTCCTGCCTTTCAGCACCCTGTAAAACGCGCTTTGGCCGGAGTTGCCACTATAGAGCAGCGCTCGGGCAGTGCGGTTTGGATTAAACTTTTCTGGCTCCATAAAGTGTTCATTTCATTTTTTCCCTTGAACTGCTCTACTGGCCCTAAAACGGTATATCCTTGACTAAAAGTAGCACTTGTTCCCTAAAGAAGTTTTTTTCTTCAACATCCTTCTATATTATACAAGGTCCTCACTTGCGAAACCCCCCAGAGTGCCACTTCCTTCAAGTTCTCTCTTATTCTCATACCTAACTTCTTGAAATTTCTAGCATTTTGAAAGGGCAGATGCTGGCGTCCTCTCCTGCCAGTTGAATCTGAGAATATTGAGCAATGTTACAATTGCCTCGTATTTACAATTTCTTCCCTCTCCTCCCTGCTAAATACTTGGCGAGATAAAACTTCTGCCATGCAAACTGGAGGCTGAGCTAATAACTCAAATTTAGCAAGACCAGACAGGAGAAAACTACACACACCACAAAACCAGCCTCACATGTGCTACCACACCTGAATCAAACACATAAGCATACACAAAGACATACTGTGAGATACGGTAAAATTTACCCTAGCGAGGGCTCCAAGCGGAGCGCAAACAACTTTGCTACCTCAAGACACCCCACAAGCAACACATAAACCACAAAATAGTGTATGGCAGTCGCAACCCTTAGAACCACAACGCAAACATACTTGTCATGGTGACTCCATAGTCGAACACTGGCGTCCTCACCAGGCTGAACAAGGAGGGGTCACAGTAGCTGCCTATCAGTTGCTTTCAGAATCCGCCACTAACCTAGCTTTCGAGGGTCACTCCTGGCGGGTACAAATATGACTCAGTCATTGTCGTAATACTGGTGTGAATGACCTGAGGCGGTACCCTGGACTACGCGAAAAGACGCCAGAGAACTCTCGATTGTGGCGAGCGGAACCCTGACCGACGGTATCGCTTCACTTCACCAAGAATGATGCCACAATAATATATAGAGACAAAGGGCCAGTCAGCTTTAACGGTACGGCTTAATGTCTGATTGTCAGGCTAAGGGATCCAGTGTCTGTCTTACCGGACATCAAGCCAGCTGCTTCGCCGGGGATGGCACCTCACCCCTGGGATTCGGATATTGGCTAAAGGCTCTTGCCCGCCATAGTGCCCCTTTTGAGCAGGCTCTAAATTAAACCTACCACTAAACAAAAATGGGGAAGAAACTGGGGTAATGCTGCTCCATGCCAGAAGTCTAAATCTCAAAATGTACCGCCGCACTAGGCCTTTTTCGGTATGGAGAACATCACGATGTCGCGGCGCGCCAGCTGGCTCTGGTTCGAGGCTTCACCGAAGAGCCATCACTATTAGGTTTTACACTCATATAAGCGCATTCCGGCCTGAAAACCCGGACCACACACACCACAAAAGGAGGTGTATCCATATTCTGGGGATACACACCGCCAGGTTGTTGACGCAAACTTAGGAAACCATCAGTGCAACTAACCATGAGCAAAACACAGCAAATTGGCATGCCGGACACCCACCTACTAAACCAGGAACTTACAACCTTCCCGCAAAAGTGGAGGGTATAAGTAATACTCCAAACACCATCGTGGGAGCTTCAAACTACCCGAATATAGACTGGGAACATTATAAACCCCAACTTTCAACCCAGCGGTTCCTGGGTTCACTCATTAAATGCCATGGAACAACTGATCCGCAATTCCCTTGAGGAGAAAATATACTGAATCTCATTGTCACAAACATGGGGACAAAATGCTCACACGGTATATCACAGCTGGTGAGATCTGATCATAAACTAATCTCGCAAATCCCATCCGCCCACCTCAAACAAAAGACCACGGTGAAGAACTACCAAGAAACGAAGCTTCACACTACTCAAGACTGGTGTGTGGTGTCGTAGGCCCTGAGCAGTAAAACCCTGGCATAACCATGCGGCCTACAAATACCGCCTTCTATGGTACCTCTGGATGAACAGAACGTCCCAAATAAAGCAAGACTCTTTCACAAAGGGCAAGCGTCAGTCTGGTGGACCTGCCGATGCTCGCTTTAATAAGGAAAGAAGCTATTACGCAGTGAACAAAAATCCATAAAGGGAAGTCGCCTGATCGTGTGGTAAAAAATAGAGCACTCTGCAAAATCAGCGGCTGGCTGAGAAAATTGCCATGGATTCAAAGGACAATCATAAGACGCTTTTCGGCTATGTTGAACTGGGTGACTTCCGGTATGTAACAAGAATTGAATTAAATATTCGCGCGAACCCACAGACATTGCCAACATGGCGAACAGGTTCAGTGCAAAACTCACCCCTACTCCCCTAAAGGAGATAACTATCCCAGCGGTGTAGCCTCCCCGGAGCATCTCAAATGTGCAGGTGAAAGCTGCCCCCTCTAAAGCTAAAAACACAGCATCAATGGGACCGGATGGTGTCCCCGGCTGTGTGCTACATGAGCTAAATGAGGACGTAAACTGGCACCTAAGGCAGCTGTTTAATCTCAGCCTTACCACAGGATCGTGCCCAAGGAGTGGCGTACGGCAACTGTGGTCCCACTCCACAAAGCGGTGCCTACGGACCCTGGTAATTACCGCCCATAAGCTTAACAAGTCTAGTCTGCAAAGCTATGGAGAGGATCATAATGGAGCTCATAAACAAAGATATAGGGGACTTGCAGACATTGGACCCGACCCAGTTTGGCTTGTCAAGGGCAGATCATGCCTTTTGAACTGGTCGACTTCTTGAAACAGTCACCAAGGCCATTGATGAGGGAAAGGCAGTCCATACAGCCTACCTTGACCTTGCAAAGGCTTTCGACACAATACCCACTCAGGTAGTGAAAAACTTACCAGCTTAAATGTAAACCCATATGTCACAAGATGGGTTGCAAACTGGCTTAAGGACAGAACCCACAGGGTTAGAGTTGCTGGCGCTATG
>NW_025059187.1:0-5729 GCF_019279795.1 Protopterus annectens
ATCTGAAGGCATGTTTCCTATTTATGTTATCATTGCTTCCTTAATGTGAAGGAATGTTTCCTATTTATGTTATCATTGTTTCCTTAACGTGAAGGCATGTTTCCTATTTATATTATCATTGTTTCATTAAAGTGAAGGCATGTTACCTATTTATGTTATCATTCTTTCCTTAACCTGAATGCACGTTTCCTATTGATGTCATCATTGTTCCTTAATGTGAAGGCATGTTTCCTATTTATGTTATCATTGTTTCCTTAATGTGAAGGCATGTTTCCTATTCATGTTATCATTCTTTCCTTAACCTGAGGGGAAATTTCCTATTTATGTAATCATTCTTTCTTTAACGTGAAGGCATGTTTCCTTTTTATGATATCATTGATTCCTTAATGTGAAGTCATGCTTCCTATTTATGTTATCCTTGTTTCCTTAAAGTGAAGGCTAGTTTCCTATTTGTTATGACTCTTTCCTTAATGTGAAGGCATGTTTCCTATTTATGTTATTGTTGTTTCCATAATGTGAAGCTATGTTTCTTATTTATGTTATCATTGTTTCCTTAACTTGAAGGCATGTTTCCTATTTATGTTATCATTGTTACATTAATGTGAAGGCATGTTTCCTATTTATGGTATCATTGTTTCCTTAATGTGAAGGCATGTTTCCTATTTATATTATTGTTGTTTCCTTAAAGTGAAGGCATGTTTCCTCTTTATGTTATCATTCTTTCCTTAAACTGAGGGCACATTTCCTATTTATGTTATCATTCTTAGCTTAATATGAAGGCATGTTTCCTATTTATGTTTTCATTCTTTCCTTAATGTGAAGGCATGTTTCCTGTTTATGTTATCATTGTTTCCTTAACGTGAAGGCATGTTTCCTATTTGTTATCATACTTTACTTAACATGAAGGCATGTTTCCTATTTATATTATTACTCTTTCCTTAACATGAAGGCATGTTTCCTATTCATGTTATCGTTGTTTCCTTAATGTGAATTCATGTTTCCTATTTATGTTAACATTCTTTCCTTAACATGAAGGATTGTTTTCTATTTATGTTGTCATTGTTTCCATAATGTGAAGGCATGTTTCCTATTTATGTTATCATTGTTTCCTTAACTTGCAGGCATGTTTCCTATTTATGTTATCATTGTTTCCTTAATGTGAAGGCATGTTGCCTATTTATGTTATCATTCTTACCTTAATGTGAAGGCATGTTTCCTATTTATGTTATCAGTGTTTCCTTAACATGAAGGTATGTTTCCTATTTATGTTATCATTCTTTCCTTAATGTGAAGGCATGTTTCCTATTTATGTTATCATTCTTTCCTTAATTTGAAGGCATGTTTCCTGTTGATGTTATCATTCTTTCCTTAATGTGAAGGTATGTTTCCTGTTTATGTTATGGTTGTTTCTTTAACATGAAGGCATGTCTCCTATTTATGTTATCATTGTTTCCTTAATGTGAAGACATTTTTCCTATTATTGTTATGGGTGTTTCCTTAAAATGAAGGCATGTTTACCATTTGTTTTATCACTCTTTCCTTAATGTGAAGGCATGTTTCCTATTCATGTTATCAATGTTTCTTTAACATGAAGGCATTTTTCCTATTTATGTTATCACTCTTTCCTTAATGTGAAGGCATGTTTCCTATTTCTGTTATTGTTGTTTCCATAATGTGAAGGCATGTTTCCTATTTATGTTATCATTCTTTCCTTAACATGAAGGCATGTTCCCTATTTATGTTATCGTTGTTTCCTTAATGTGAAGGCATGTTTCCTATTTATATTATTATTCTTTCCCTAACTTGAAGGCATGTTTCCTATTTATGTTATCCTTGTTTCTTTAAAGTGAAGGCATGTTTCCTATTTACGTTATCATTGTTTCCTTAATGTGAAGGCATGTTTCCTATTTATGTTATCGTTGTTTCCTTAAAGTGAAGGCATGTTTCCTATTTATGTCATCATTCTTTCCTTAATGTGAAGGCATGTTTCCTATTTATGTTATGATTTTTTCCTTAATGTGAAGGTATGTTTCCTGTTTATGTTATGGTTGTTTCTTTAACATGAAGACATGTCTCCTATTTATGTTATCATTGTTTCCTTAATGTGAAGCCATTTTTTTCTATTATTGTTATGGGTGTTTCCTTAAAATGAAGGCATGTTTACTATTTATGTTATCACTCTTTCCTTAATGTGAAGGCATGTTTCCTATTTATATTATCATTATTTCCTTAATGTGAAGCCATATCTCCTGTTTATATTGTCATTGTTTCCTTAATGTGAAAGCATGTTTCTTATTTATGGTATTGTTTCCTTAATGTGAAGGCACGTTTTCTATTTATGTTATCAGTGCTTTCTTAATGTGAAGGCATGTTTCCTACTTATGTTATCATTCTTTCATTAATGTGAAGGCAAGTTTCCTATTTGTTATCATTCTTTCCGTAATGTAAAGACATGTTTCCTACTTGTTTTCATTATTTCCCTAATGTGAAGGCTTGTTTCCTATTTATGTTATCCTTGTTTCCTTAATGTGAAGGCATGTTTCCTATTTATGTTATTATTCTTTCCCTAACGTGAAGGCATGTTTCCTATTTATGATATCCTAGTTTCCTTAAAGTGAAGGCATGTTTCCTATTTATGTTATCCTTGTTTCCTTAAAGTGAAGGCATGTTTCCTATTTATGTTATCATTCTTTCCTTAACCTGAATGCACATTTCCTATTTATGTCATCATTGTTTCCTTAATGAGAAGGCATGTTTCCTATTTATGTTATCATTGTTTCCTTAATGTGAAGGCATGTTTCCTATTCATGTTATCATTCTTTCCTTAACCTGAGGGGACATTTCCTATTTATGTAATCATTCTTTCCTTAACGTGAAGGCATGTTTCCTTTTTATGATATAATTGATTCCTTAATGTGAAGTCATGTTTCCTATTTATGTTATCCTTGTTTCCTTAAAGTGAAGGCATGTTTCCTATTTGTTATCACTCTTTCCTTAATGTGAAGGCATGTTTCCTATTCATGTTATCAATGTTTCCTTAACGTGAAGGCATTTTTCCTATTTATGTTATCACTCTTTCCTTAATGTGAAGGCATGTTTCCTATTTATGTTATTGTTGTTTCCATAATGTGAAGGCATGTTTCCTATTTATGTTATCATTCTTTCCTTAATGTGAAGGCATGTTTCCTATTTATGTTATCATTGTTTCCTTAATGTGAAGGCATGTTTCCTATTTATATTATAATTGTTTCCTTAATGTGAAGGCATGTTTCCTATTTATGTTATCATTCTTTCATTAATGTGAAGGCATGTTTCCTATTTATGTTATCATTGTTTCCTTAATGTGAAGACATGTTTCCTATTTATGTTATCGTTGTTTCCTTAAAGTGAAGGCATGTTTCCTCTATCCTTCTTATCATTCTTACCTTAATTTGACGGCCTGTTTCCTATTTATGTTATCATTCTTTCCTTAATGTGAAGGCATGTTTCCTGTTGATGTTATCATTGTTTCCTTAACATGAAGGCATGTTAGCTATTTGTTATCATACTTTACTTAACATGAAAGGCATGTTCCCTATTTATGTTATTACTCTTTCCTTAATGTGAAGGCATGTTTCCTATTCATGTTATCGTTGTTTCCTTAATGTGAAGGCATGTTTCCTATTTATGTTATCATTGTTTCCTTAACTTGAAGGCATGTTTCCTTTTTATGTTATCAATGTTTCCTTAATCTGAAAGCATGTTACCTATTTATGTTATCATTCTTACCTTAATGTGAAGGCATGTTTCCTATTTATGTTATCAGTGTTTCCTTAACATGAAGGCATGTTTCCTATTTATGTTATCATTGTTTTCTTAATGTGAAGGCATGTTGCCTATTTATGTTATCATTCTTACCTTAATGTGAAGGCATGTTTCCTATTTATGTTATCACTGTTTCCTTAACATGAAGGCTTGTTTCCTTTTTATGTTATCATTGTTTCCTTAATGTGAAGGCATTTTTCCTATTTATGTTATCATTGTTTCCTTAAAGTGAAGACATGTTTCCTATTTATGTTATCTTTCTTTCCTTAATGTGAAGAGAGGTTTCCTATTTATATTATCATTGTTTCCTTAAAGTTAAGGCATGTTTCCTATTTATGTTATCAGTCTTTCTTTAACCTGATTGCGCCTTTCCTATTTATGTTATCATTGTTTCCTTAATGTGAAGGCATTTTCCTATTTATGTTATTTTTGTTTACTTAAAGTGAAGGCATGTTCCCTATTTATGTTATCATTCTTTCCTTAATGTGAAGGCATGCTTCCTATTCATGTTATCATTCTTTCCTTAATGTGATGGTATGTTTCCTATTATTGTTATGGGTGTTTCCTTAAAATGAAGGCATGTTTACTATTTGTGTTATCACTCTTTCCTTAATGTGAAGGCATGTTTCCTATTTATATTATCATTGTTTCCTTAATGAGAAGGCATGTTTCCTATTTATATTATCATCGTTTCCTTAATTTGAAAGCATGTTTCTTATTTATGTTATTGTTTCCTTAATGTGAAGACACGTTTTCTATTTATGTTATCATTGTTTTCTTAATGTGAAGGCATGTTTCCTTCTTATGTTATCATTCTTTCATTAATGTGAAGGCATGTTTCCTGTTTTTGTTATCATTGTTTCCTTAACGTGAAGGTGTGTTTTTTATTTATGTTGTCATTGTTTCCATAATGTGAAGGCATATTTCCTATTTATGTTATCATTGTTTCCTTAACTTGCAGGCATGTTTCCTATTTATGTTATCATTGTTTCCTTAATGTGAAGGCATGTTTCCTATTTATGTTATCATTGTTTCGTTAACTTGAAGGCATGTTTCCTATTTATGTTATCATTGTTTCCTTAATGTGATGGCATGATTCCTATTTAAGGTATCATGGTTTCCTTAATGTGAAGGCATGTTTCCTATTTATATTATCGTTGTTTCCTTAAAGTGAAGGCATGTGCCCTATTTATGTTATCATTCTTTCCTTAAACTGAGGGCACATTTCCTATTTATGTTATCATTCTTACCTTAATGTGAAGGCATGTTTCCTATTTATGTTATCATTCTTTCCTTAATGTGAAGGCATGTTTCCTGTTTATGTTTTCATTGTTACCTTAACGTGAAGGAATGTTTCCTATTTATAAAAGTATCATACTTTACTTAACGTAAAGGCATGTTTCCTATTTATGTATATTACTCCTTCCTTAATGTGAAGGCATGTTTCCAATTTATGTTATCATTGTTTCCTTTAATGACAAGGCATGTTTCTATTTATGTTAACATTCTTTCCATAACTATGGAAGGCATAAGCTTCTATTTATGTTGTCATTGTTTCCATAATGTGAAAGCATAAGCTTCCTGTTTTATGTTGTCATTGCTTCCTTTAACTTGAGCTACGTTTCCTATTTATGTTATCATTGCTTCGTTTCTTTAATGTGAAGGCATGTTGCCTATTTGCTATCATTCTTACCTTAATGTGAAAGGCATGTTTCTTATTTATGCTTATCAGTGTTTCAACATGAAGGCATAAGTTTCCTTTTATATGTTATCATTGTTTCCTTTAATGTGAAGGCATTTTCCTATTTATGTTATCGTTGTCCTTTTAAAGTGAAGACATGTTTCCAATTTATGCTATCTTTTCTCAACGTGAAGGCAGGTTTCCTATTTATTTTTATCATTGTTTCCTTTAAAGTTAAGGCATG
>NW_025059188.1:0-6281 GCF_019279795.1 Protopterus annectens
ATACACATGATCATGACAGGGAGTCAGGACTGAGTTTCTTTAGTGTTGATAGCTAACCCAGAATTTGATGAAGGGATGGTGAACCTAGATCCTGTAAATATCGGACTGGGAGAAAGTGGCTAAAGCAACAGGTCATCTAGATAAGGAAAATGTGAATGTCTTGAACCTGCAGCACTCACAAGAGCTTGTGGTATTTTGTCAATACCTTGGGCAGTACAGAGTCCAAAGGTAAAAGCAAAGAACTGAAATGAAAAGAAGAAATTAGAGAAATATAAAAAGTTTCGGAAAAGAAGGTGAATAGGGATATTGCGAAGCTAATCCTGAGATCCAAAAGACAAGAGAAAAGCCCAAGGTAAAAATTAAAATGGCCTGAAGAAAGGACTTTATTCTAACAATCATCTGTCCCAGAACACCGAACAAAACCTTCCACCGCAGCAAACATTAACGTCTGATCACCAGAACCTGTACCAAATGATGCCACCTACATTATAAACCGTTATATACCAGCATGAAGCAACCCTGATGGATGATAGAAAGAACCCAAGAATATGAAGTGCGATGAAAAGCCAATCGGAAGACAAACAGAAAGCCGAACGGACAAAACCTGGTCTAAGCTGGTGAAGGTGGGGTCAATCGCGACAACAGAAGCAGGCTTATCAGATGTTATTGGCTTCTAAGCCAGAGAAGTCTGATGAACCTTATAGCAGTGGGAGGTTCGCCTATCATGCTTCCTGCCCTTTGGAGGTCTGGCAGGACTGCTCTGTAGACAAAAGCAGATGAATAATAAGGATAATACTCTGAACATATGGATAGAAAGACAAATAAGAAGCTATACTCACCATAATGTTCCATCTGAGTAGGTAAACTTCATTTGTCAGCAACTCCATGGGTATCGATCCCACTTCGATCCGAGCCAGCAGTTTTCATCAGCTTAGATCTGAGCTCCTAGCTCTCCCCTACCCATAAACCCCTTGCCAACCCTGACTGACTCAGATCAAGTTTGCCCTAAAACAGCAACTGCTAAAGATAGATCGACATCAGCACCATCTCTGAAGACAACAAATGAACAATCAGCCATCAGGGAAAGAGTAGACTGTTGCTGCACGAAGTTTATTCACTCAGATGGAACGCTATGGTGAGTATTAATAACTCTTTAATCTGAAGTAGCTAACTTCATTTGTGTATGTCCCATGGGACAGAGTCCCAGCTACCTAAAACCTCACGCCATCATGGAAGGATGTTCCGAGCACTGCAGAGCCAAAGGATGCCTCTGAGATAATATTATCCTCAGTCGAGTAATGGCTACAGTTGCATGAGATGAGGCCCGCGGCGTTTAACAAATATCATCTAAGGATACCCTGGATCTAAAGGCAGCAGAGGTGACATATAGATCGGTAGAGTGGGCATGGACTCCTGAGGTGCTGGCCTACCAGAACTCTTCATAAGCCAAGCAAGAATACATTGTGAGATCCATCGAGACAATGTGACTTTTAGATAATTGATTTACCCAAATTTGTTTTAGAAGGAGACGAACAACTTCATTCGACACACCAGATGTCCCAGAACAAAACGAAGTTGTTCCATGCAATATCCAAAAGGGTGTAGTTTGTATTCCCTTTGTTCTGATGATTGGGGAAAGAAACTGGCAGGTTAATGAATTGATTGATATTTGACTCGAAGCAACCTTTAGGAGAAAAAGGGATTGGTCCTGAGGTAAACTCATCCTTGGTGGAAAGGTTATATGGGTTTCTGCCACAAAGGGTTTGAATTTCAGAAACTCTAGCCGGTGACATGCACTTAGCTTACATCTTCTAAGACAAATACTTGAGATCCAAATTAAATGCAGGCCCAAAGCGGGAAGCTCGTCATGCCTGAAGCACTAATTTCAAATCCCATGGATACCACCTTTAGTGGAGGTCTGGAGCAAGAAGGTGTCCCTTCAGGAAAGCTAGTCTTGCACAGTTTTGAAGTGATCAAAGGACGCAGGATCATGTCCGGCTACGGTAGTGAGAGATAGCCGCTAGCTGAACCTTTGAAGGGAACAGCTAGCCCCCTGGTGAAACAGTCCCGATAAGAAAGCCCAACACAGCAGGTAAGGAGCCGTGAAGGGTCCAAGTTTTGGCTGCTCTGCCCAAATCGAGAAATGCTCCATTTGCTACTGTAAATCTTCCTAGTAGGAGGCTTCTGTAATGCTACTAGAATGGCTTTAATGGGGAAGAGGATGCCGGGAGTCCTAGCTATGAGTGGAATCTGAGCAGCCAAGCTGGAAGCCAGGACTGACCTAGGTCGGGGTTGGGAGACCCAGAGGGTGGGAAATCAGATCCTGGAGGGGATCTAGAATCCAAGGAAGATTCACCGGTGATGAGACTACAAAGGTGGCAAAACCAGGTTTGACGAGGCCAGAATGGGCAATGAGGAGATCCTGCCTCAAACTGACTGGCTTCTGTAGAAACTTTTAGCATCAGGGGAAGAGATGGATAAGCATAAAGCAGACCAGGAGGCCAAGCATGCACCAGAAAGCACTGGGATTCCCCCGAATCTGGGAAATTAAAGCTAAATAGAAGCTGCTGCATTTTGGTGTTTGAAAGAGAGGCTTAAAAGATTGCAACAGGGTTGCCCCACTTGGCAAAAATCTGATTTGCTACTCCATGGATTGAGAGACCACTCATAAGGGGAAAGGATTAAAAGCACTGAGTCCAGTCTCTGTATTGGACTGGCCCCGGTTCGTGCATTGCAATGAGAAAATGGTTGGTGGGAGGATCGTCATTCCCACACCCCCTCATGGCCTCACAGAGTGGGTAAGACCTGGGCCCCCTGTTTGTTGATGTACCAGACAACCTATTATGTTGTTGTCCATCTGATTGGGTAATGTCCCTACAGGGAAGAAGGTCCCAGTGCTTGTAATGCTGGACATTGTGCACTGCCCTCATCTCAGGACATTGATATGCAAAGAGGTCTCCGTGGTTGTCTCCAATATGCCTTGGACAGTCCTGCCTAAAGAGTGCCCCCACCCGGAGGCGAAGCCCATGGTCACAAGGAGGGCCATACAGAAGGCTTCCCATGTTGGGAGGTCCGAGATTGTTAGCCCAAGCACAGAGCCCTTTGCAAGCCCTGCTGAGGGGGGAATGGGATGACTCCAGAGGGTAGTGATGAAAAGACCACTGGACTTGGAGGGGTCTATTGCAAGACCTCATGTTCAGACGTGCTGCCAGCAATAAGTTGATTGCCACTCGCTATTGAGCCTAGAGCCCTAGGACCAATCCGGTGGAGGAGCTTAAAGATAGAAGGATGGCCCAAGACAGGCAGCTCTCAGGTTCAAGTCATTCTGGGGTTAGTTGCTACAAGATTGATTGTGTTTAACCTGGCCCTCAATAAAATCTATGACCCCGAAATGGGTGAGAGAAGATTTTGTCCATATTTATTGTGATCCCTAGCCAGGAGCAATGCTAAGAAAATAGTTCCTGGCTGTGCAGAGTAGATGCCTTTGTCAGGATGGGCCAGGAGCCAGTCACCCAGTACAGAAAACCTGACCCTGAAGCCTCAGGTGGCTGGGACACTGCTAACACTTTGGTGAACACCCTGGGGGCTGAGGTGAGACCAAAGGGGAGAGCCCTGAATTGGTAATGATCAAGCTCCTAGCCAGAAGCCGGAGAAACTCCTCCTGGATCGCCTGTCACGAGAATGTGGTAGTACGATCCTTGAGGTCTATATAGAGCACATCCAATCGTTTCTCCCATAAAAGGGGGAGAATGGATTGAAGAGACCATCCTGAACTTCTCTTTGCTACTGGACAGGTCTAAGAGGGAGAAATCGAGATTGGCTCTTTAAGTCCTCCGCCTTTTGGGCACCCAAAAAGAACCTGGAGTAATAACCATCCGGCTGGTCTGGGGGACGGTTGGATGGCTCTTTCTAGAAGCTGCTGAATTTCCAGAAGCTGCTGTTCCCCTGACTGGTGGACATCGGGAGGTGCCGGGGAAGAGAGGGTAAGAGAAAGGAATCTGCAACCTCTGATATGATGCAGCAAGCAGCAGTCTGCTGTGATGGACTCCTGCTGCCGGTGCCTCGAACGCCCCCATCAGCTTCCAGAGTGGGAGCAGCCCGGCAGCCCCTCAGGGCTGCTGGGTGGGCCGGTCAGAGAAGGGTCTCTGACTCAAAGTTCTTCGGCTCCCCTGCTCCTAGGGCTAAGGCCCTCCTGTCCTCCTCTCTGCTGGCATCAGGATCCGAGCAGCTGGGACTGCTACACTGAACCACATCTTCTTCTGTCCCTTTGGTTCCTGGAGAAGGGACTTCTAGAGCAGAAGGACTGACGGCAGACAACGCCTTTCCGCCCTTTCACTGGGACCCGGTTTCACTTAACAGTCTTCCCAACATTAGGTAGGACCACTGCAGGCATTTGCAGATGCCTTAAAGGGTTCCAATAAATCACAATGTCGGGAGCTGTGGCCTGATGCCTCTATGATGAGGCTCACCTGGCTGGTTCTAGTGGCCTCCATGGTACATGGGATAGTAGCCGTGATAGAGGCATTGCAATGACCCAGAGTGACCATATCGGTGGAGTACAGCCATCCCTCCTCGGGCTTGGACATGGACCTCCCAGGGCAATGCAGCATATTCTTAATGAGATCCCGCAGCTCCTAATAATGTGCGCCATATAGTTCAGAGACCCAACCAAGAAGGACCTGAACTAAAACACCCGCTTCCCTAAGCTGGTCCAGCCATCGGGACTCCTTGCCCAGGGTGGTGTGGATCCAAATTTTGTTCCTCTGGTACCAACATGGCATCTAATCGGGACCCCTTGCTCCAATGGGGCCTATCCGCAGGGGACTGAAGATCCTGTCAGGGCATTTCCTCGACTGGCTCCATAGTATCTGGCCCTTCCATGCCCTGGTGGTAATTCGTCAGGTCCACCAGGGTCGGGCCGGAGGGGACACCTAAGAGGTAGAAGGGACCTGCTTCCAAACGCCTCCCAGGACGTGACTCGGCCTGAGGTCAGCTTTCGGCAATTCACCTGCCCTCTGATCCTGAGTATTTGCATGATGTCTCCAGCTGAGACATCCTCGGGTGCACCTTGGGGAGCCTCTCCTTCCTCCAAATCTGTGGCCTCAGTCAGCACCTGTGGGAGTCCTGCCTCCTCTGCACTTCCTGTGGGGATCTCCTCGGCTGTCCAAGGAGGCCTCACCAGCAACATCCTGTTCCAGGGGAACAACCTGGGACATTGAAACAGGCTGTCCCTGGGGCCGGGTGATGGATGTCGGACCCAACAAAGAAGGAGTGCGGGGTGGAGCAGTGGCAAGGACCGGGGGCCTGGAAGCAGTCGACAGAGCCCTCTCCACCACGTCGAATGCCGAGGGAGCCGCTCTCTGGGATCCGGGGCAGACCCTCACTGGATCCGACAGGTGGACGGGTCGGCGCCGGCGTCGGATCCGATGGACCAGTATGCTCCGCCTGGGTGGCGCAGAAGGCATACTGAAACCCTCCAATCCGAAGCTCAGCCCTCGGCTCCGAGTGTTTTGAATTTTCAAGATTTTGGTCTCACTGTTTTGAATTTCAGTGTTATGGGCTTTCAATGTTCTAAAGTGAATCCGTATTATCCAAAGGAGCATCAAACAGCTTGGTTATAATGCCCTCAGTCAAAGACTGGAGATAAAGGTAAGAATAACGCCTCATGACAGACCCAAAAGCCACATCACTGGAAGAGGCATCAGCATCATCATCATCATAGCTACACTTGTAAAAGTGGCTAGCCACTTGAGAAGTGGAACCTAAAACAGATAAGGCAAAATATTTGTCTCCAGAATCAGGGAAGTCAGAAATAACCTGACAAGCCTAAGCAATCAAGACTGGAGCATATCTGGTTATGTGGGTCTGGTAAATTAATAGCTGTAAACATCAAAGTAAAAGCAATGTAAATCTTCTTAACTCTCTCCATTGCCCTACTATCCTTATCAGAAGGCCAATGTTTGGAAGAGGGCAAGAGATTGGAAGGTTTGTCAGAAGAGACTGGTTCTACAGCAAGATCAGCAGGACAAAACAAATAAAAACTGACAATCTTCAGTACCCTTATAGAAGATCTCTTAAGAGATCTAGGCTGTGAATTAGGAGACTTTGAATCAGCAATGAAAGTGAATAACAAGGCAGCCAACACAGGAGGAACTGCAGATGGTTTAGGAGTATCCACCTGTAGTAACACAGGAGGAACTGCAGATGGTTTCAGAGTATCCACCTTAAGCAACTCAATATGTCCTCTGAATGTCAGACTCTTGAAAATCCCACTTAAAGTA
>NW_025059189.1:0-6059 GCF_019279795.1 Protopterus annectens
TTTATTTTTCGTTTTGGTTTTAATGTTCAGACATTTCATTTCTTTTTGCTAAGAGATTGTTGTATGTCTGGCCTATCATGATTTTGTAGCAGTGTACTGTTCACTCATTTATTTGGACTGTGGGGGGGGGTATATGTGAGTGTCATGGCTGCTTTTGTATCCTGCTGTACATGCTGCCCCAGTTGTGGGTGGTCTATCAGCAGCAAATGTTGTATAGGCATGTTGGGACATGTATGTGTGTGTTTTATAATATATATATATATATATATATATATATATATATATATATATATATATATATATATATGTATATAAAATATATATATATATATATATATATATATATATATATATATATTCACTTTATATCCTTGAAATATAAATTAAATTCAGTATTTTATATAAAGTATTTTGAAACCAAAACTCAGAATGAAATTCAAATACATCAGAGTTTTGAATTTTTCACTACACACACACACACACACACACACACACACACACACACACCATCTACACACAAACACAAGCTCTTTTACATAAAGAAAGCCCCATGATTGAGCCCCCAAAATACGCCCACTCTGAAGACGCACTACAAGCAAACACACACAAAATACCACAAACAAGCTACATTCTCCTGACAAAATAAAAATAAACAACTGCACCCCCAACGTACAAATCCTTAACACACACATTATAAATCCATAACCACATGAACTAAAGTGTGAAATTCAATACAGAATTTGGGTTTTAAATTTTGATGAGCTTGTTGTTCTCAGGATTCCACTTTATCAAATACTGAATTTTGATATTTCAGTATTATTCAGATATATATATATATATATTATATATATATATATATATATATATATATATATATATATATATATATATATATATATATATTGTGTATGTGTGTGTGTGTGTGTGTGTGTGTGTCATGTGTATATTTCTATATGTTTATATATATATATATGTATATGTATTTAGAATGTATGTACATTGTGTGACCATGAACATCTTATACAGTGTGGAATGGAAAGATTTATCTTTCACACTGTAGTGTATCTCAGAGTTGGTATATTTAAGTTATTGTCAGATATGGATATATGTGGTCCATTGCTAGCAGTTTAAGGTAAGTTGTTGTTTTTTTATTACATGGTGCATTTTGAATGTTGATATATGTCTCAACCATATGGTCTTCAAAATTGAAATGTACATGTATAAAATATATATATATATTACTGGTAATATATCTATATATTGTTGTACAGATATATGGATCTCCCTACATATCTCACTCTCTGTCTATGTATGTATGTTTCTAGTCAGATATACATATTTATAGATACCAATCCTTCCTAATTGCACTTGCGTTTTCCCTATTATAAATTGGCTGTAAAGAAGGGATGTTTGAGAAAACATCCTCCAGTAGTATAGCTGAGTTGGTTGACTGGAAAATTGCCTAGGCTATGGTGTGTAGGGTCCTAGGTTTAAGACCTGCAATGGGTATTTATTTTGTTACTAGGCAGTGCAAGGACTGTCGGGTACAGATTGATTAAGGCAGTTTTGAGCAGCTTTGAGCATGTTTGCATGGGTTTGCCCGCAGAGCACTAAGTTGTTAAAATAGGCTTACACTGTGTAGGCTTCGCTTACCAGTGTGCAAATCTGCTTAGCATTAACATTTAACAAAAGTTGAAACCTGCTAAACATAGCTTAGTCCTGGTAACCAGTGATCACATTCCAGTCTTATAAAATAGCAGGGTAATGACATCTTTCATAAGTGTACTTAATTTAATTCCCTCTACATAGTATGCTTCTATGTGCTGTCATTACAGTAGCAAGGGTTATGAGTATACTGTATGGGACACCTGGATATACATGGGAAATACCACAATCTTTTCTCTGTAGATTTTTTCATACATGGGTAGTATCCCAGGTTATATGCAGTCACACTTACATGTTACACCAGCTACAGTGCACTGGCTGACAGAAAGAGTTTAACACAGATGGTATCATTATGTTAGTACTTTTAACAGTGTTTTTTCAAGTAAGAGCAGATTGCAGATTGTACTACTGGAACCATTCACCCCTGCATGCAAAACTGGACTCTGAGTACTGAGTATCTTGTTCTAGGTGATTGAGATATATGTTTATATGTATCTCCTACTGGATATTGATCTGATATGTTGATATTAACTGTAGACTACTATGTTCTTTGGACATGTTATTGAGGACTGCTGCCATGTAGTAATGGCATACCTTTCAGTTTCAGATGTGTATCTTTCAAATCATTCATCCTAATGCATAACCTGTTGGATATCTATTCTCTGTCCGTCCTCTGTACAGATGTGCATATGTCAGGTATTGCTACAGTCATACCACTATGTAGTTGCCCACATTGTATTGTGTTGTGGGCCTGGACACTTCTGCTAGTTCTGACATATGGGACATTCCTTAATGTAGGCCTTGCCCCATTTCCTTGCTGTGTGAGGGACATTACAGAGGTGGCAGCCTACAGATTCACATACAGTGGGTGGCAATATGTCACAGGACAGGACATGTGGAGACATCCAACCAACATGGGGAACATATCCCCAGATTTGTAAACAGATTCTATGTCATCAGTGTTGTTATACAAATGCTGGATTGATAGATTGACAGGGTTTGTGTGGACATGCATTTAGTGTGTGACGTCATGACTCACAGTGATATGTCTCTGACGTACCTCTCCACTGGCACGCTGTCCACAAACTGGCCACATGTCTGCCTGTCATGTTTTGTGTGTTCACTAGACAGTTGGTGTCCTTGGTAAATCAGTAGTGGACTCTGGGGAATGCAGTCAGTAAATATGGGACATTCCTTAATGTAGGCCTTGCCCTATTTCCTTGCTGTGTGAGGGACATTACAGAGGTGGTGGCCTACAGATTTACATACAGTGGGTGGCAATATGTCACAGGACAGGACATATGGAGACATCCAACCAACATGAGGAACATATCCCCAGATTTGTAAACAGATTCTATGTCATCAGTGCTGTTATACAAATGCTGGATTGATAGATTGACATGGTTTGTGTGGACATGCATTTAGTGTGTGACGTCATGACTCACAGTGATATGTCTCTGACATACCTCTCCACTGGCATGCTGTCCACAGACTGGCCACATGTCTGCCTGTCATGTTTTGTGTGTTCACCAGACAGCTGGTGTCCTTAGTAAATCAGTAGTGGACTCTGGGGAATGCAGTCAGTAAATACTCCTATCTATTGGTATTACTGACATCATATTCCTCATAAAGGATGTTACAACATACCCAGTGACATCTGCAACTGTCTCAATGTATGACAGCAGTATGTCCAATCTACCCCTATGTTTGTGCCTCTGTTCCCACCTAGTGATATAGGGGTTGATGTCAATCTTAGTGAGTGGGGAATGTTATCCAAGGCTTTGGCCAGATCAATGTAGGCTGTATGTGTCACCTTGCCTTCATCCACAGCTCAGGTGTCTGATGGAAAGAGGCTGACCAGGTTGAATGAGCAGTTATGACCTACCATTCACAAAGGTAAACTGTGTGGGATCCTGAGTCTGCAGATTCCCATATCCGTGTTTATTAGGTGCATGATGATGCACTCCATAGCTTCACATAATAGACTTGTCTGGCAGTTGGGGTAGTATTTCCCAGGGTCTGTAGTTACACCTCGTTTGTAGAGAGGGGTGACTGTACCAGTGCACAATTCAGTAGGGACAAGGCCAGAGGTGAGACTGTGCTTGAAAAGGGCACACAGGTAAGGTGCCAGGTCACTTTGTAGTTCATGTAGAACACAGCCAGGGATATTCTCAGGTTCCACAGAAGCTATATTCTTGGGCTTGGACAGTGGTATTGCAACCTGTGCTGCAGTAATACTGGGTGCCTGGTGGTGTACTGGTATTGTGATTGGTCCTTTGGGGGGGTGAGGGATAATGTTTGCACTCAAGATGCTAGCCAGTATATTGGCATTATTTGTTGGCTCAATCTGGGAGGTACCATTGTCTAGTAGCTCAGAGCAATTCTTGGTATTGCCATGGAGATTCTTTATATAACTGTATGTGTCCTTGTGATTGTCTTTATTATGTGCTCCAAGTCTGTTATCACAGATAACTTTGTAGTATTTCATGAGGGATCTGAACTATTCATTGTGGCTGATAAGGGTTTATTTCCAGTCTTGGAATTTCACCTTATACCATACCAGTTCCCTCCTTCTGCTGTACAGTTTCTTTATGGCAGGGCACCACCAGATCACCTTCCTTTTTTTTGGAGGTGAGGGTCCTGATTGTATTGGGTAAGGTGGTATCCATGCATTTGTGAATGTGTTCACAGTGCATTGTTGTTTTATTCAGCTGTCATGCAACTAGTCTCCATATGCATGGCTGCCATGAGGTTAGCCACCTCTGATTTTATGAAGCCATAGTTTGCTTTGGAAAGGCTTTTCATGGTGGTTACCTATGCAGTGGGGGTAGGACAACTGTGGATTTCTAAAGGTGATTACTTTGGTTTCAGATATAAAAAGTGAGGTGTTGACTATTGGTGTAGAGCAACAGAGTTGCCCATGTTAGGAAGGACCAAGTCGATGTGATGGGCATGTGCATCGGTACATGAGTAGCTTTCACACTTAATGGTGGGGTAGTTGAAGTCAGCCAGTACGATAGTGTTAGGTTGGACGCTAGTATTCTCCAGGGTGTTTTTGAACATCGAGTGTGAGTCTTGGGACATATATGGGGACATATCGCTGGCTACAACCTGAACCACTGTCTTACTGAATGTCAGCTATGCTTGCACGATCTGTAATGCATAATGTTGGTGTACCACTCTGGAGGTGTGTGCATCCTTTATGAATATGAAAATACCACCACCTTTGGAGCTTCAGTCCACATTCTGCAGCCAAAAGTTGTGGAATTAATTATAGGCTGGTACTGCTGGGGTGCTTCCTGCTGCCTTTATCCAGGTCTCTGTTACAGCATAGATGTCATTGTTCCCCATTTCAAGGAATACTTCTAGTGAGTGAATTTTCAGATTTAGAATTCCAGTGTGCAACAGCATGACATTCTGATTGCATGTCTTTGTAGTTGTCTTATATTTCTGTATATATATATATATATATATATATATATATATATATATATATATATATATATATATATATATATATACATATATATATATATATATATTTATTTATTAACCTTTTTATATATATGTATGTATGCATATATGTGATTTGATCATAGTTTACAAGGTCCTGGGTCCAAGATTGGCAGGCCTTATTATTTTGTTGCAAGGCTGAACAGTTATGCTGTGGAGGAAGGGATAAGGGCAATAATTACAAGAGGCCCCTAGTTTGGGCCCCTTCACCCCCATTTACACAGCTTTTGGTCAGATTTGTTACAGTAAGAGGTTCAGAGTGTGGATGTTCAAATGCACTACACACACAGACACACACACACACACACACACACACACACACACACACACACACACACACACACACACACATTTTATATATATATATATATATATATATATATAATATATATATATATATATATATATATATATATATATATATATATATATATGTGTGTGTGTGTGTGTGTGTGTGTGTGATATATATATATACATGTATAGAACTTTTTAACAGAAGTGGTTTAGACATTGTAATAAGCAGTCAGAACTAGTTAATGAAGTATAGTATTTTTTGCAAACTGCCTGTAAGGGAAGTATCAGGCCGATTTAAGATGCATCTGGATTTTTTCCTAAACTTTCCATTTATACATTTCTTTTTGTTTCTGCCATTTGAGAGAACTAAAATCAGTGTTTGCATGTGCATGCATGAATATTTATTATATGGTTTTCTACACTTGTTAGTTTACCTTTGAATATTATGTTTATAGTGCTGAGTCATACAGTCGAGCGTTTTACCAGATAAATAGAGAGACGGCAGGATGAAAGACAAATGCAAAGAAGAGCATCATTAAAACATGACAGAAATGAAAAATCATTGAACTGTGGGAACGTTTTAAAAA
>NW_025059190.1:0-5923 GCF_019279795.1 Protopterus annectens
TGGGGGTACCGGGCCAAAAAGCCCCACCTTGTTTTCCCCAGCCAGTTTTTGCCTTTTGGGGTTGGAATGGGTTTTTGGAATCCGGGGCCCTTTTTTGAACCTTGGCCTGAAACCTTTTCAAAAAAAAAATTTTTTAAAACCCAGCCCATTTTTTTTTTTTTTTTTTTTTTTTTTTTTTTTTTTTTTTTTTTCCCCCCTTGAGGGCCCAACCGCCCCCCCAAAGCCCCACCCTTCCCGGGGGAACCAATGGCCTAACACTGATTGACATGTAATGTAATGTAATGTATCCGCTTTTGGTGGAACTACGTACACACAACATATCACATGGACATACCTATAGATACAGACCTATGACACATTTGGAGGGTTCACAGTATGCAGACCTGCTACTTTGCAACACCTGTGTTTGTCACATTTGGTTGCTTTACCACTGCTTCTGCTTCCTGCTGCTACTGTCACTGCTGACACCCTAGACTCACAGTGTGTAGCATGTTTTTTTTTTTCTCTGTCTTTTCTGTCTCTCCCCCTCTTGCTTCCAGACAGTGCAATGAACATATTGCATGTGTGGAGTGTTAGTACAGGATGTTTTTTGTAGGTATCTGCATATGTCCATGTGATGGCCTCTGCACCAATTGTAAGCCAGCATTTGCTAATTGCATGCAGCCAGTTGTGTACTGATTGCAGTTCTCACTGTGATTTCAGGACAGTGCTATAAAAGGGTATGTGAGATAGGCGTTGCCCTTTCAGATTGTAAGGGGGGGGACCATGCTGGTATGCTGTGGACACTGTTCTCTGAGTGAAAGGTTAGTATCTCTCTCATGATTCAGGCTGTGTTGTAGATTCACATTTCTCCATTCCTCTCCCTTTTCCCCTGTAAAGTGTGTATGCACACTCACACCTACAACTATATATATATATATATATATATATATATATATATATATGTATATGTAAATATACATACATTTATATATGTACATTAACTGACATTATTACCTAAAAGCTACCAACTAGCATGGCTGTTTCTTTTCACACACTACTATTATGGAAATCCACTAGTTTTGACAGTAATTCTAAATTACATGCTTTGTGTACTACACATCCTATTTTCCCCTTTACATTCATCCCTACTATTACATGTTATTTTATTTTAGCACAATGTTCTTGTATAAGAGTCATGGCTTAGGGGTGGTCATACAGACTACTTTTTCCCAAGGTCCTGGGTTGGGACTGACAGTGGGATTTTATTTTGCTTTTGAACTGACTACAGGACCTGTCAATCAAGTGACTAAGGCACTTTTAAGCAGTTGTAAGCAGGTTAGTGCTGGTTTTGCGAGCCCCCATGAGCACGGGGTTTGGCCCCACCCCCCGCTACAAACCGCTTAACATTTCTTATTGGCACACCCTCCCTATTTTCTTTGAAAGAAATGAAAATGGGGAGACAGGAAAGTGGTGAAAAGGGGTCACAAAGAGGGTAAGACAGTAGGGAAACAAGCTTGGGATTTGCAGGAGGGATGTAGGTAAGGCCCATAGCTGCCCATTTCTTCATCAGCAACAGCTGTGCATATGTAAATTTGGTGTGACATTTGAAACCTTCCCCCCTGAGAGAGGTGTCAGGACAACAATAATACTTTTTTACAGCCAATTGTAATTGATAGTTTCCATGTCCAGCAGACATGTGGGGAATGGACGGGTATGTAGGGGGTAATTTTTGTGGGTACAGAGTCCCCTTTTTTTCAGGTGAGAGTGGTATGTCAGGTGAAGGAAGTCGGTATAGCGGGGGAGGTAGGTTGGGTTGGTCAACACACAAGACAAACAAGACCCATACAGGCGCGGTGTATGTCACGTCTGGGGGGTTACACAATTGACGGGACGGAGTTTTGGATATCCAAAAAGCCCCCAGATGGAAACAGGGGAACTGATACCCCCCCCCATGGGGAGTGGCCACTGTTCCTTCACTCCCCAGGACGGGGCTGTGCTGGGGGGTGTGTAGGCCAGGCAACAGGCATGCCCGTTGTGCCACCTGTGCCCGCTGGCGGGGGGAAAAACAGAGTCCCAGATCTCCCACCCACAGTCCGGACACTTCAGGGGGGTGAGTGGTGGTTCTCCTCCGGCCCCCTTGCAAGGGGGGATGGCCCCATCCCCGCAGCGCTTCCACCTGCAGGTGGCACAGGGCCACCGGAGGAGGGTCCAGACTGGGCACTAGTGCCAGGTGCACTCGCCAGCTGAGGTGGGAGAGGTGGGTCCCCTGGAACCCGCCTTCCCCGTCGCCCCATGTTTTGCATTATGTCATGACAGTTTGGGTTAGTGACATATAATAACCAAATTTGTTGTAACAGCATGCATTAGTATTCCCCTTAACCAAACACCCAGATATTCACACCATTGAACAGGGGCATAACACATGCATAATTTGAACAGCAATACACAGTCCAACAACATGCACGGTTGATTGATGGCAACAGGCCATCAGGTTTGGATGTATGAACAGGGCAGATGCATCAAACATGCAAATATATATGACCCAATAGGACAAATGTCCAGGGGTGTTAATTGTGATTGCACATACCATTTTCACATGGAATGGGTTATATGTGGTTATAGGGTGGGGTGAAGAAAATAATATTAACACCTTTGAATACCAATACATATGCTGTACATTTCTAATAGCTGCCCTATATAAAACTACTGTTCTAATTACAGTTTCCTATATGATAACTACTTCAACTTGGTGATAGGACTCTTACTGCAACATCAATATACATTTTATTGTTCTTCATAAAATTCATATCTGGGTTTGTTTAGCTACATCATCCTGCTACATTTGCTTTATATAGCTAGTGTGGATGTTTGGTATATCACACAATCATACTATCGGCATATTGCAGACTGAGAGCAACATATCCAGATTTTGGGATACACATTCCAGATGCAGCAACACTTTGAACAGATTTGCTGTTTGGTTTTGATTCTCACATGCATTTCATTCTGTCTTTACTGCAGTATACTTTATTCAGGGTTATTACTACTGTATTGCTGGATTCATGACACTTTCTCACCCTCTCTCACTTGTTTTCATTTTACTATTCAGGATGGTACTTACTTCTAGGCTTTATTGACATGTTTTACCTGTAGTTATTACAATCCTTTCCGGCAGTCTCACTTCTGTCATGTTTCAGTATTTCAACAGGGATATATTTCACACATGTGATTTCATCATCTTCTGCAGCTGTACTTTTTGCTGCAGGTTGTGTACTTTTTCTTACAGGTGGGGCATCTTTATTTCAGAATTTATTTAAGACATTTTTATTTTTTTGTTTGGATTACAGACTGCAACACACTTTTGTAATCAAGCAATACTTGCAAACAGTTTTACACTGTTACTTGCACATTTTACTACTTAGTGACTACACTGCCTCTTTTTCTAACTGTCATACTTTTATATTTCTTTCCAGTTACTGGGAGTGGATTACTGACCTGCCTGGTGGCAAGCACCAGCCTATTAAAAGGCTCTGCGGTTCCCGAAACACCTGCAGCTGTAATATAAATGAAATAATATTGGAATACACACCTCCATAATATCAGCTAGTGTAATTTCTTAAAACATAATTAAATGTGACTTACTCAGTAGTGGGGCGTTGGGCATTTGCCCGGGGCCCCCTGGATCCAAAGGTTCAATTGGTCCTGCTTGCGTCTCTTCAGGTCTGCATGGTGGTGATGGACCTGCCCCCAGTCCTTGGAATCCCTGTGGCACTGGTGAGAGCATGAGCCAACCGGGCCCACACCGCAGCCCTGTATGCTCGCCACAGGACCTGGCCCTGCATGAGTGGGGCCTCATGATTTTTTGGACTAGGAGCCAGACCATGTACCTGGACTCCTCAATGCCCCACCTCTGTGCTCCAAAAACAACTACCCTCACCTACTCCTGTCATTCTGGCTGCAAGTCAGTTCTACAATCTTTATGCTGTGTATTCCCCCCTATGGGGCTTATTCCCCTTTTCTGTGATTGGCCATTTTGGAATTGTATCAACTTCACTAAACCTGCATTGTCATGCTCCATTTTTATTCATTCCTATATATTTGCTAAATTTTGCATTTTTTAGGTACTGCTGTCATGGCTTAGTGGTTCAGTACCTTGACTATGGTGTATAGTATCCTGGGTTTGAACCTGGCCACTTTTTTTTTATGACTGTCTAGACAAGCTGAGGGGTGTGTCTGTGTAAAGGCAGTTTTGATAGGGTTGCTCAATGTTGCCCATTGGGTTGCTTGTTTTCGCATCAGCATGCATATTACGCTCAGCTTTAGGGGCACATAGTTTCAGCATGTTAAACCACTGTTTAGCTACAGGCACTCATTTTACCTGTTAAACCACTGCTAAACTAGGGGCACTCATTTTCCCCCAGTTAAACCACTGCTCCCCCGGGCAGATGCACTCACCCTGTTAAACTGTAGCTCAGCTATGGGCACATCTGGCTTTTTTATTGTTTTGTTACCTCACATTTCTTCAATATAAATGGGCTATTTCATTACATTTTACATAAAATGTGATTTTATGTGTACATGTTTGTCAGGGACTTGTTTGGCTTATTTTGTTTAAAATAAAATTGGTGTTGTGGGGCTTGAACCATGAATGCCTGCTCTTCACCCAACATCTCTACCACTACGCTATTGCTTCGGGGCTTATTTTTGCATATTTAGTTCTTATATGCTTTCCCACTGACTGCTAACTGGCTCCCTACAGGCATCCCCGCCCCCTCATGGGCAAACATCTTTACAATTTAAAAAAATTATAGATGTTCATTTGTACATTTTATGTTCATAGTCTGGGGGGGCATGTGTTGTGTTGTGTTTATTCACATTTCCATGGACTCTGTGGGGTTTTACTTTGGGCATTTACTCTTCTGGGGGGTCCGCGGGCTCGGGCCCACGGACACGCCCCACTGTCTTTCCCCGGACCGTGTTAGCCTTAGGGTGATTCAGCATGCTCTCATGAATGCAGAGCATGCTGACATCACCCCTTTAACTGCAGCCTCCGTGTAAGAGTTATAACTTTACCGGAGGCCGGGGAATCCTGCCCATTGTCTATTCTCTAATAATTTAACTTTTATTGTTAATGCTGGCTCAGGTAAATTTTGAACCTGTAAGCCCGTCTATGACAGTGAATTTTAAACAGTTTGACACATGGCAAAAGTAGTAAGAATACATGAAACCAATAACAATGCAGTGCAATTTCTGCAGTTCTTTAATGTTCAACATTGGTATATATTATTATATTTACACAACTGGCCAAATTATTTATTCAGTCCATATACCTAAAAGTCAGTTTAAAAGTGTTTGCTTTTTGTTTTTATATATATATATATATATATATATATATATATATATATGGGTTCCATGCACTAGATTGAATTTTCACTAATTGAAATAGTGCATGGAATTACTCAGCAAAGTGCACTTAATCCAAAGTGCACTTAAAACTTTTTTTACAATGAACATGTGTTGTTTGAACTTCCATGAGTACTCATGGACTTAAAATTAGACACGGGTCACAGTAAAAGCCAGAGGGCTTTTCCCAACCCCTGCCCTAATCCCGGGCGTGGGCTGGCCCGTGAAAGGAAAAGCAAAGTCCTCCACTATGGTGCAATGTCAAGAACCTTAGGATTAGGGATGGGTTAAAGGATAGCTTTACTAACAATTTCCCCAACCCTAACCCCAAGGTCCATGATTTTCACACCATAGTGAAGGACATAACTTTTTTTTGTCCTCCCGTGTCTGGTGTTTTTTGAAGTGCCAAAAATTTACTTTTAAAAAATGAACTTTTAAAGTGAGGCTTCCTATTGCAAGTTTGAAGTAGTGAACTTTCGTTCTTGTAATAGGAATCCATATATATTATATATATATATATTTTTTTTTGTTTTTTTTT
>NW_025059191.1:0-5261 GCF_019279795.1 Protopterus annectens
GGGAAATGGGTGAGTTAACACTCATGAAGGAATATTTAGAAAGGATTTTGTATAATAGTAATTTTCCAGTGGGGGTAGAATATATAAGGTGGCCAAACAAAAAAAAATTTTCCTTGATTTTGGGGGGCATGATTTGAATGTTTTCCAGGGGAAAAAGTGGGGTCCTAGTTAGGTTTTGTCATTTTTCTGGCATTGGCATTGCTGTAAGAGAACAATAATGACCTAATACCTCCAAATGTATGTATCACAGTGAGATTCTTATGACCTCTCCTACTCCCAAGGCCTGTTGTCACCAAAATAATGATATGGGTTAGTTACTGACTGGAGACTCCAAAAATTATCTTTCAACCAGGACTCTGTTGGTAGTGGTTGAGCTAAAGTTTGCGATTTGGCCATTCAGTCTTACTACTGGCAGTACTGAGGTGTGCTGGGATTAAATTGTGATCCGAGCGGTAAGAAGGGAATGAGAAATAAATGTTCTACAATCAATGTAATAATGGAAGAAAAGGTGTATTATTTAGGAAAAGATATGTTTTTGTACAGTCAGAAGAAATTTCCATTATTAGGTCCACCAACAACAGGATCTGATATACAAGCAGCTGCTGCAAGAAATAAATGCAATGTAGCAGTGTTCAGATGATAGTGGTGTTCAGGTAGTTGGGGTGGGGTTAGCCAGAAGTATGAGTAAAGAGTTCATTATTTATGTGAATGAAAAAATAACAAAATAGTGTAGGACTGTGAATTATTGTTCATGTGACAATGTAATGAAGCTTTGGTTATAAGAGTCACTAAGTGGATGCATGCTGAGGGAAGGGAAATATGGACTGAAGCCCCCCACCAGAAATTATATAGTTTGTGGTAAGGAGGTTCAGTGGAACACTGAAATTAGAGAGAGACACCCCCACCAAAGTATATGTAGTAGCATTAAGACAGAAGATGGGGTTAACAGTGGAAATGAATGCAATATAAGGAAAGGCAAAAATGGGTGTGGAAAAATGTAGAGGGAATGATAGCATGGGATTAGACAGGTATTGATAATGATGGGTGGCAAGCTGACAGTAAATAGGTAATCATGCCTTTCACACAATGTCCAGATTTTTGCTTATAATTTTGGTCTGTTTCTTATAAAATTTGTTTTTTGGCAAATCAGTGAAGATTAAAGTTATTAAATAATGACATACATTTGAGTTTCAGACTTCATATCCTTCAGAAAATGCATGTTAACACAAATCATGTTATTCTAGCAATTTTCTGTTAATAAGAGAAATATTTAAAATACAGCAGCAACAAAGCTCACCCACAACTTCTGGCCAGATAGAAAAACGACACAACCAGGATCCAAAGTAGAAAAATTTAAAAATCCCTAGCACCTTAACTGGAAGCCTTCAAATGAGAATAAAAAACACAAAAAATGCCCAAGCATATATAGCGCAATCAATTATCATAAATTGCTTAATTGTATTCAATTAAGCTAAGAAAACTTTCCAGTTGCATTCCACATTAATACCTGCTGGGCTTAAAGTCCCATACTTCAAAAGAAAAACAGTCTCTTTATACAAAAGCCTTTTCTTCACATCCAAATGACATCCCTTTCTACAAACATGCTCTAATACAGTACACTGCAAACCACCTAAACTACTATTATGATATTTATCAAAATGTACTGCAAGAAGGCTTTCAGGCTTAGCATTTAAAATATCCCTAACATGTTCCTGAATTCTAAGCTTAAAAGCCCTCTTGCTCTCACCCACACAACACATCTTACACGGGCATTTTATAGCATAAATTATTCCTTCTGTGTTACATGAAAACTTGTGATTTGCTTTAAAAGAAATGCTATTAATATATTTAAAAGTATTGCACACATATTTACATGCATTGCATCTTCCACATGGAAATGTACCAACTACACTAATCACAGAATCAATACTACTGTTAGGAACAGAGAAATTAGCATGTACCAACATATCTCTGATACTTTTGCCCTTACGATATGAAAATATAGGAACTTTGTACATTATATCAGAAAGTTTTTTGAACTTTAATAAAAAATTCCAATAGTGTTTTATCACCCCTCTTACTTCATCAGATAAAACATCATAAGTAGTGACTACATAAATGTTTCTTAAGTTAGACGTGTCATTATTATTTCTACTCATAGGACGCCATGTTTATAATCTATTTGTCTATAGGGGTACTTTTTGGCTTTTGGTGTAAAAAAGCATATACATCTTGTTTATAAGATGCATATGCCTGCACTTTAACAAAGTCGTTTTTGTGTTTAAATTACCTGTTTAACTGTTGTACGCTACACACTCGTGTGATAGCCATTTCTGTGCATTTAAAGTGTTTTTTGACTGTATCTGCTTTATTTTCTGAAAAGAACAAAAAAACAATAAAGAAAATACTTTTTTTCCTGCCTTTCTAAGTTAGCATAGTCCAGTTTTCAGGTAAGTGCTGAATTCAGGGCTGTGTTACAAGTTTCTGTGTTTGCCCATAACTTACTTGGATAGAAGGAAGTTTCTCTGTTCACTGTGAGAGAGGGAGGTTTGAGCAGCCTATCTTGCCCCTGGAGGAGTGGTTTCAGCCCAGATATTAGTAGTTTATTGGCCATTTTGGGCTAATTTCTATCTCTTTCATTTCCCTGCTATAAAACCTGCATTTGCAAGGTTTTGCGTGCCGGGTAGCACTGGTTAGCTAGGGAATAACTATTCCCAGCTCCACAAAGTCTACTCTTCAATTTTTCCCTTGGAACTAGACAAACTTTCAACTTAAGCACTCAAACCATTCACTTCTCATCCTGGCACTTGTTCAAAACTCATAGCAAGCACTGATAAACCTTAGCACTAGACCCCCCTATACTGTAGAGAAGGACAAGGCTCTCTATTCGACCTTACCAGCCAATCAGTAAAACAGTTCACTGTACCTATCCAGGCATGTCCAAAGGGCAGTTTCAGGTGTACTCTCTTGTCCAACTGGTGAATCTGGGCATTTTGAGGCAATGTTACAATTGCCTCATGTACACAGACAACCCTCTCATCCTTCCACCAAACACTAATACATGCAAGAGATGCAATTATACAGCCAAATTGGAGGCTAAGCTCTCTCAACCCAAGACTGGACCAGGCAGTCAAGAGGAGAAGGGAATTACTTGCATCACACCACCAGTCTCACACAGACCTATGAAACCACCACTGGCAAAAAACACACATAAATACTTGAAAACATACATGGAGGCTCTAAATAAAAATCTGCAAAAGCAACAGAGACCTCCAAAGCAGGCATCCAAGCAACCTCCACCCCCCCCAACACAAACTATGAAACACATACTTCACAAAACCAGTGTGGCACACAATCACAGCCTTTAAGGCAAAATAACATACCCAACACACTAGTAATAGGTGACTGTCAGGCACACTGACGTCCCACTCACCAGGCTGAACAAGGAGAAGGTTACTGTTAGCTGCCTGTTGGGTGCCAGGATCCGCCACATAACACAAGCACTCACGTCACTCCAAGACAAGTACAAATATGACTCTGTCATTGTCCATGTTGGTGTGAATGACCTGAGCCGTACCTCCCTGGACTACATGAAAAGAGACATGGAGGAGCTCTCTGATCATGTAGCCCAGGCCGGTATGACCCTGACCCTGAGCAGCATCTTGTCCTCACCAAGAATGATACCATAGTATAGAGAAAAACTGATCAATTTCAACAATTGGCTAAGCTTCTGGTATCATTCAAAGGGGATCCAGTGTCCGTCAGCCTGGGATGACATTCTCGACAAGCCACGCTGCTTCGCTAGAGATGGCTTGCACCTGTCACCCTTAGGCTTTTTAATACTGGCCAAGGCTCCTGCCACCCCCATAGCGCCTTTTTTAGGCAAGGCTCAAAAGAGAAACCCACTGCCATAAATAGCACAAGTAAAGAAAAACTGAGGGTAATGCTACTCTGCCAGAAGTCTAAACCTCAAAATACATGAACTCAAGGCACTCCTCAGTATGGAGAAAATGGATATATGTACAGTAACAGAAACCTGGTTTAAGGCTCCAGAGAGCACCCCAGCACTACCAGGCTACAACTCATACATATATTTCAGCCACAAAACCTGGACCAAAATACAAAAGGTGGGGGAGTATCCATATTCATCAAGGATACCCACACCTCCAGGTTAGTGGCACAGCACAATGCTTCAAAGATCATCCACGTGCAACTAACAATGGGCAAAACTGCTATTCAAATTATAGCTTGCTACAGATCTCCCACCATGTCCCAGGACCCCCACTCAGCATTCCTGGAAACACTGGGAAATATAAAGGTCCTACCAAACACCATGATATTAGGTGATTTCAATTACTCAAACATTAACTGGGAGAACTACTCAAGTACAAACTCCCTTGCCCAACATTTCCTAGAATTTATAAATTCAAATGCCCTGGATCAACTGGTCAACACCCCCACCTGAAGTGACAACATATTGGACCTGGTCATCACCAACATGGGTGACCGGAGTTCCACACCGGAGGTCAACCCCTCGCTGGTTAGATCTGACCATAAACTAATCACTCTGGATATCCACATTCTTCCATCACCCCTGATCAAAGAAACCACCGTGAAAAACTTTTCAAAAGCAAACTTTACATTACTTAAGACCGAGGTGGGAAGTTTCAAAGCCCCCATGCTAAAGGATAACGCTGTCCAAGCTGCAAAATCCTTTACTAATGCACTCTACAGGCACCTACAAGAATGCATGGATCGTGTTATCCCAAACAAAACCAAGACTCACTCCTCCAAGAAAACCAGTCTGGTGGACCCCTGACATAAACAAGCTATACAATAGAAGGAGGAAACTAGTACAGAAAAGAGTAAAATCCCAAGAAGGAAAGACATCCCTGATCAGTATCAGCAAGAAACTATGTTCCCTCATAAAATCATCCAAGGCTAGCTTCAAAAGAAAAATTGCCATGGACTCCAAAGATAATCACAAGGCATTCTTTAGCTATGTCAAGAATCTAAGTGGCAATTCCCAGATCTGCTCGGAGTTAGTGCAGAATGGCACAAAATACACTGAACTGACTGATATAGCCAACATCCTGGCAGACAGGTTCAGTGCAAACTTCACCCCCCTCTCACCCCCAAAAGGGCCGATAACTATACCAGAAGAATGTAGTGACCCTGAAATCACAGACACTCAGGTTAAAGCAGTCCTCTCCAAAGCCAAAAACACATCATGGGAACGCCCGGCTGCTCCTCTGAGCTCA
>NW_025059192.1:0-6789 GCF_019279795.1 Protopterus annectens
CACGGATAGGGTTTTAATGAAAAACCTGCACAATAGAACCCGAACTACACCCAGTTAGGAAGGTGTTTAACTACATCCCAGTCAGGAAAGTGTTTAATGTACCTGTACAGTATAACCTGAACTACATCCCAGTTAGGAAGATGTTTAATGTACCTGCACAGTATAACCTGAACTACACCCAGTTAGAAATGTGTTTAAAGTGCATCCACAGTATAATCTGAACTGCATCTCAGTAAGAAAGGTGCTTAATGTGCCTGCAAAGTATAACCTGAACTACATGCCAGTTAAGAATGTTTAACTACATGCCAATTAGGAAGGTGTTTATTGTGCCTGTACAGTATAACCTGAACTACACCCAGTTAGGAAAGTGTTTAATGTGCCTCCACAGTAAACCTGAACTACATCCCAGATAGGAAAGTGTTTAATGTGCCTCCACAGTATAACCTGAGCAACACCCCAGTTAGGAAGGTGTTTAATGTGCCTCCACAGTATAACCTGAACTACACCCAGTTAGGAAAGTGTTTAATGTGCCTCCACAGTATAACCTGAACTACACCCCAGTACAGAAGGTGTTTAAGTACATGCCAGCTAGGAAAGTGTTTAATGTGCCTCCACATTATAACCTGAGCTACACCCCAGTTAGGAAGGTGTTAAACTACATGCCAGTTAGGAAAGTGTTTAATGTGCCTGCACAGTATAACCTGAGCTACACCCAGTTAGGAAGGTGTTTAATGTGCCTCCACAGTATAACCAGAGCTACACCCAGTTCAGAAGGTGTTTAACTACATGCCAGTTAGGAAAGTGTTTAATGTGCCTCCACAGTATAACCTGAGCTACACCTTGTTAGGAAGGTGTTTAACTACATCCCAGTTAGGAAAGTGTTTAATGTGCCTCCACATTATTTATTTTATTTTATTTTATTTTATTTGATTTTGCCTATATTTGTTGACCTGGCTATCCAGCTGATATATGTACATATTTTCAGTGGAGGCCCGGGAGAAAAGCTCCAAAGGTTATAACAAGTAAGGGAACAGAAAAAAATACATAGAAGATACACATATTCAAAAGAAACAAATAATTGCAATATGCAATTTATATTATCATCCCAGAGTCTGTAAAATAATACATAGTCAAGCAAAATTTTTTTTTTTTTTCCATAGTATATGAGATAAGTTGTACTACAAGGATATTAAGGTCCATGGGGACTGGGGTCAGATGTACAGTGAGGGAAATATTGAGGTAGAGGAAAGGTGGAAGAAAGGTTAATCAGGATTGGTACAGTGGAGCAAAGCCAGTGTTTATTAAGATACAGTTGTTTTTTAAAGAGTGGAAGAGTGGACAAAGATGAGATATTATGGAAGTTTGTTCCATTCACAACTGAGTTGGAAAAAGACAATCTCCTGCAGCATTTATTGGGTTTGGTACCATTAACTAGCAGTTTGTTTGAAGATCGAGTTGTTTCAGATTGTTGTAGGAGTAAGGAGGTTGAGAGCATTGGTAAATTTTGGATGGCTGATAGAATGCCAGGAGCTATTGAGAGCTGTTGATAAGTAAGTTTGTTAGGTGCTCCAAGCCAGTTTAGTTGTTTTAAGTTCAGACAGTGGTGAGTTCTAAACTGCATCCCGTGGCAAATCGGAGCACATTATGGTGATAAAAGTTTCTGTATACAGACGAGAGATTTGTAAATAGGGAAGCATATAGAAGGGTAGAGAGGGAGGTGATTGAGCTGTATCCGGCTTCAGGTGTAAGGGAAGGATTTGATTCTGTAAAGGGATCCAATCTTTTGTTAACTACTTTGCAGCATTGATGTGACAGTCAAAAATTAAGATTATTGTCATAATGTCACCTAGTAGTTTTGTAGAAGAATCAGGAGTAATCTGAGTGTTGTCATGGAAGTAATAGAGAGGTTTTAGGGCAAGTATGGTAGGTGCAAAACAGTAGTAATTTGTTTTTTTAGTTATGAGCAGACAGCGTCAGAGAACCACTTTCAACAGTGGTAAAGGTTTCCTTTGGGTGAGGTTGAAGTTCTGTTTGAGGCTAGCAGTACAGATTATAGGAATCGCCTGCATTATTGTATGCAAGTGGTGTTAGGTATAGCTGACTGAGAGGTCATTTAATAAAGATAGAAGAAGTGGCCTAAGATAGACTCTTGAGGTAATTCTAGCGGAAATAGGAAGCAGGTAGATAGTGAACTTTTCCAGAGTACCGTTTGCTGACGCATTTTCAAGATAAGAAGCAAACCAAGTTAACGGGGCGGGCTCTAGTGCTTGAGATTTCAGTATGGACAGAAGAAGTTTATGATTTAACCATATCAAAGGCTTTGATAGGTCAACAAGAGAGAAGATGAGAGTTTATTGATGCTATGGGTTATAGTTGATGGAGTTGGTAAAGGAGAGTAATGTTACCGCAGTGAAGCTGTGCTGTGGAAGGTCTGAATCCATGTTGACTATTGGCAAGCATAGTT
The DNA here is from genome assembly GCF_019279795.1 of Protopterus annectens. NCBI lineage: Eukaryota > Metazoa > Chordata > Ceratodontiformes > Protopteridae > Protopterus > Protopterus annectens. Next base: position 2,465 of record NW_025059192.1, read on the forward strand.
ATTATGGAGAAGGTGATTTAGTAGTTGTTTATGATACATTTTTCCATGATTTTAGCTATAGGTGATAATAGTGCTAAGGGTCGAAGTTAGAGAAGTCATTAGATTTGCCCCCTGTAAGGGGAAATGTGATATGGATACCTTTCCAGATAGAAGGGACAATACCCTCCTTTATAGATCTATTTATTAGGATAGAAAATGGGATAGGCAGTGGCTTTAGCTCCTATTTGCAGGTACTCTGCAGGAAGCTTGTCGGCAGATGGGGTGGTAGGTTTAAGTTTTGGAGTAGAGATTGGATATAGGAGTGTAGATACAGGTTGTGGTAAGTGAAGGGAGGAAGAGTAGTTTTGAACTAGGTGAGAAGTTTAGTAGTGTCAGGAGAAAGGCAGGGTTTGCAAGAGTTTGGCATTGGTGAAGAAAAGAGTTGAAGTCATTGGCTATTTGTGTGTGATTATCTGGGCTCAGAATCCTGAGGGTTTGGTGTGATTGCTTGGCCAGGGATAGAAGATTATTAATACTAGTCCAAAATTTTGGGTTCTTTTATGGTGTTTCTCTGTAGCTGAAAGTAATAGTTCTCATCTGTTAGAATAGCTTTTTGGTGCTGTTTCGTTCCCTTAAAGTTTGTGTGGTCAATTTGGTTTTGGTAGCCCCATTTTATCCCAGGATTTATTTCAGAATAATTTTGTTTTGTATTCTTTGGTTAGCCAGGGTGCTGTTTTGTTTTGGTTCTAATGGCACGGCTTGTGGGGCATGATGGATCTAGGGATCGACAGGGAATGTAAAGTTGAAGTATTCAACCTGCTTCATTATGGAGATTTGGTGGGGCCCACCAATGTATTAGTTCAGCTAGAAATTGTGCAGAGTTGTACCTGCTTTTGTAATGAGTTTTATATGTGGTAGGTAAGGTTAGGTGGCTTTGTATCTAATGATGTGGTTGAGAGTGGTCACCAAGGTCATCTGGAAGGATGCCTGTGTTGTGGTCTGGGTAAGGGAGTATTAGTAAGAATCCAGTCCAATGTGGTTTCAGTATTATTGGTTTTATTAGTTCTAGTAGGACCATTGATGAGTTGTTTGAAGCCAAATAGGTTGATAGTGGGGAAGTGGGGGTTATGACTGTTACAGGAATGCCAATCTATGTTAAAGTCTCCTAAGACTAGTGTCTTTGAGGGAATCGGTTGATAGTAGGTAAAGGATGTTGAAGGGTGTTGATATTATTTCCAGGAGGTAGATACACAGATGATATTTATGGATTTAGTAGTACTATCAAAGTTTAGAACTGATAACTTCAACATTATTAAGTCATTAGTAATAGTCAGATTTAAGGTACTAATTTGAGTTTTGTTTTTATACAGAATTGCTACCCCTCCTCCCTTGGCAGCACGGTCAAGTCTAATGATGTTATAACCAGGTGGGGTGATTTCACCGTCATTAATTGAAGGTTTTAGCCAAGTTTCAGTTAAAACATATAGAATGTCAAATTGATAGACCTTCAGAAGGGCATGCTTAGTTGACTAGTTTTGTTACAGACACTTATACTTTGTATATTGAGACAAAGCAATAGACAGAGAAATTGAGTGGATATAGGGAATGAGAGAGATGTAGTTTTGTTTTGTATTTTGTGTGTACGCCGGTTCTCATTATGTTGTGGGTCTGATTGAGGATGAATATCTCCATCCTGTAGAAGGGGTGTGGAGGAGCACGTACAGATATCTTTGTTGTGGAAGTTTATAGGAGTAGTCAAATATTTTCTCCCTGGTCTCTAGGTTTTTGAACTTGAAGTGCACACTATGGTATTTGGCTAATAGGTAGTTGGCATGTATGGTTGGGTTTAGGTATGTAGAAGATAAATGTGTTGTAGAGGTAGAGGTGTGTTTTGAAGGAATTGAAAGAGAAGAATTAAGTGGGATTGTTCATGGCAGAGGTTACAGAGGCAGTATAGAAATATAAGAGAAGTTATAAGTAGCAGTACAGATAAGATACATTTTAAGTTGTGGACGTATGGATGACATAGGCATATTATAAGTTATGTGGAGGTTAGTACTTAGGTGACAGTTTAAAGGTGTGGCGGGGTGGATGAGATAGGTTATGGGATAAGGTGTGTTTAAAGTAGTGGGAGAGGTGTTGGAGATAGGGAGGAGCCAGGTTAAATTAGGTGGGTGTGGTGTTGAGAAAGCAGGGTGGGTTAGTTAGGATGCTAGAAACTTGATATGGAGTGGAATTGAATAGGGTGTGTGGCTGGCTATTAGTATAAATGTAGGATCCTCTGGGGCGGTGGGAATTGGGGCAGGGTGGGATGGAGTGAGTCTACAGGGAACGGAGCGGTGAGACAAGAGAGTGAAGTACAAAGGAGACAATCAGTGGAATGAGAGAATGTAGCAGGTAAGCAGTAGAAAGTGAGGAAGAAGTGCGAGAGGTAAGTAAACAGGCTGGTATTAAGATATACCGAACAGATAGGTAGAGTAGCATAGAATAGAGTTAAAAGGTACAGGAGGGAGGTTGTATAAGAAAGCACTATAAAGAGAAGGAACTGAGAGAAAGTAACAGGGTGGGGGTGTCTATCATAGAAAATTAGTTTAGTGAGGTGGGATACAGATTGAAATGGTAAAGCGCCACCTTAGTGGACAAGAACTGTTTGTAACTAAAAGTTCACATACAAGGGTACTCAGGCTATGAGAGAGGGAGTAAGGTTACTTCTAAAAACAGAAAAGTCTTGGCTATTTACAAGTGTTTAGTAAAGGGATGAAAAAGAAAGCTGGCCAGAGGTAGTAGGCTGCTGGCTATCCTAAATAGGGAACTTGCTCTAGCATAACAGGGGAAGTCTTTAATTCTGAAATAACACGCAGGTAACAATGGTCTATTATCCAGAATATAGCACATACTTTCACTGTGTTAAAAAACACGTGTCTCTCAGGGAGCAGGAGGGTAGTTTCTTTTGTTGCAGGTTGCTGTTCTTTGATTCTGGAAGGTGTTTGAGGCAATAGGGCAACTTGATTTATCGTGAAGGGTAAGTTTCCTAATTGCAGCAAAGTCACTGTTCTCAGGGAGCAGAGGGTAGTTTCTTTGTTGCAGGTTGCTGTTCTTTTGATTCCTGGAAGGTGTGTTTGAGGTAATAGTAACTTGGATTTATTTGTGCTGCAAGTTTCACTGTGTTAAAAAACACGTGTGTCTCTCAGGGAGCAGGAGGGTAGTTTCTTTTGTTGCAGGTTGCTGTTCTTTTGATTCCTGGAAGGTGTGTTTGAGGTAATAGTAACTTGGATTTATTTGTGCTGCAAGTTTCACTGTGTTAAAAACACGTGTCTCTCAGGGAGCAGGAGGGTAGTTTCTTTTGTTGCAGGTTGCTGTTCTTTTGATTCCTGGAAGGTGTGTTTGAGGTAATAGTAACTTGGATTTATTTGTGCTGGTAAGTTTCACTGTGTTAAAAACACGCAACTCTCAGGGAGCAGGAGGGTATACTTCTTTTGTTGCAGGTTGCTGTTCTTTTGATTCCTGGAAGGTGTGTTTGAGGTAATAGTAACTTGGATTTATTTGTGCTGCAAGCTAGATTAAAGGTCAAGAGCCCAATTGGAGTGCACAGCAGCCAGGTGAAAAGCAGGGGACTACACCCCTGTTATGAAGGTGTTTAATATGTCTGCACAATATAACCTGAGCTACACCCAGTTAGGAAGATGTTTAGCTACATGCCAGTTAGGAAAGTGTTTAATGTGCCTGCACAGTATAACCTGAGCTACACCCCAGTTACGAAGGTGTTTAACTACAGGCCAGTTAGGAAAGTGTTTAATGTGCCTCCACAGTATAACCTGGACTACATCCCAGTTATGAAGGTGTTTAATGTGTCTGCGCAGTATAAACTGAACTACACCCAGTTAGGAAGGTGTTTAATGTGCCTGCACAGTATAACCTGGACTTCACCCAGTTATGAAGGTGTTTAATGTGCCTGCACAGTATAACCTGGACTTCATCCCAGTTATGAAGGTGTTTAATGTGTCTGCACAGTATAACCTGAACTACACTCAGTTATGTAGGTGTTTAATGTGTCTGCACAGTATAACCTGAGCTATACCCTGTTATGAATGTGTTTAATGTGTCTGCACAGTATAATCTGGACTACATCCCAGTTATGAAGGTGTTTAATGTGCCTGCACAGTATAACCTGGAGTTCATCCCAGTTATGAAGGTGTTTAATGTGTCTGCACAGTATATCCTGCACTACATCCCAGTTATGACGGTGTTTAATGTGTCTGCATAGTTTAACCTGAACTACATCCAAGTTAGGAAAGTGTTTAATTTGTCTGCCCAGTATAAACTGAGCTACACCCCAGTTAGGAATG
>NW_025059193.1:0-6421 GCF_019279795.1 Protopterus annectens
TGTTACACATTGCTAAAAAATCCTGTGCCTTCTGATAAGGAGTCTAGGGCCTAGGTGGGGCAAAAGTCTGTACCTCTGCAACCTTGCCATTAGATCCGTGGAATTGTCTTTTCACATGCTGCTATCAAAGTATACTTTTGAGGCTGTTACATAAACTGCATATTCCTGCATGACGGGATATATCAAAAGATTTACAAAACTTACTGAATTCTGCCACTCTTGCTAATAAGCATTTACTGCACTGTGGTTTTGATATCTTTGAAGGCTTCCCTATATAGCAGCCACTGGTTCTGTAATTAGAAGACATGCTTGGCTCAGGAGCAGCCTCTGCTCTGGCAACCTGTTGAGTCTAAATTGCTGGATGTTCCTTGCACAAGGACAATCTTTGGCACAAGGCTGAGGAGGTACTGAAGCAGTTGGAGGATAAAGCAAAATCTATGCAAGCTGTGTAATTTCTCTCAGGTTCAGCCTCCTCAGTTTAGTAGGCATTATCCTTCCCAAGAATTGAAGCCTTTCCCTGATCTTGGCAAGCAGGGTACCTAGGCCTGTGTTTGGATCTTCCAGAGGGCAGCCTTCTGCCCCTCAAAGGGCTAAGCAGTGGCATTCTTCTTCTGCTAAATCGGGGAGATCTAAGCCAGTTCCCCAAAGCAAATGTTCTCGATGACTCCGGCCTTCTTGTGCCTACCTCTGCAGGCCCTGGGTTTCTTTGGGGGGGAAGGTTAACCATGTTCGCAGAGGTATGGTCTACCATCACAGACTACAAGTGGATGCTCAGTATAGTAAACCAAGGTTACAAAGCTACCACACCTTCTGTTTTACAGGTACCCAGATATACCCAGTACCTCAGTGCAGAGTAGAAACCAATTTCTTTCTTTACTGACTCATGGGGGCTGTAGAGCCAGTTCCCGTAAATCAAGTATAGTCTAGGTTTTATTCAAGACTTTTCTGAGTACCTGAAGAAAGGGGGCAATCGGCACCCTATTCTAGATCTGTCTATTCTAAACACTTTTGTGGTGATTCCCAAATTCAAGATGCTCACTCTTCAACAGTTACTACTAATGCTGAGCAAGGATTCATGGCTGGTAACTTTGGATCTAAAGGAGGCTTATCTGCACATCCCAATAAGGGAAATTTGCAGGCGGTTCCTTCGCCTCAGGGCTGGGAAGCAACACTTTCAATTCTCTGCATTGCCCTTTGGCTTATCTACTGCTCCCAGAGGTTTTACCAAGTGCCTGGCTCCAGCCATTGTTTTTTGCAGGCAGAGAAACATTCAGATTTATCCTTACCTGGATGACTGCCTATCTACAATAATTCCCCAAGTAGAAAAACTAGAAAAAGGATTTGGGATTTTGTGACTAACACTTCCACCTCTTGCTGCTACACTAACTTAAAAAGAAGTCAAAGTGGGTTCCTACAACGGAGATTGTTTTCCTAGGAACAAGTCTGAATACGGCCACCCAGATGGTATTCCTCTCTCAACAGAAGCAAGAAGATTCTTCAGTTTACTATGAATCCTATAGGCATGACCCAGCTCTCTGCAAGGCAATACCTGCAAGCACTGGGGTTCATGGCTTCATATATTTTGATGATCCCATATGCAAGGCTGCATATGAAAAAACTTCAGTGGTACCTCAAGAATCTTTGGTGTCAACACAATGGCTAGTGACCCCATTCTGATTCCTTCCCCTGATTCCCAGCCTCTAGTGGGCGACAGCCTGTTCTCAAAACAAGGGTCTGCCTTTCCGCCCACCGCCTGCCAGCCAGACTCTCACCAAAGACACCTCAGATGTTGCATGGGGGGGCTCATCTGGAAGGCAATGGCATACATGGGACTTAGAGCAACCAGCAGATTCATCTGCACATAAAATTGATGGCAGTGCAGCAGGCCTTGCTGGCTTTCAAGGACCTACTCTACTGATCAGGACAGACAATACCACAGTCATGTGGTACAACAACAAGCAAGGGAGGCTCACTCTTACCCCTTGTGCCGACAGAGCATGAGACTGTGGTCCATAACAGCATCCATGGGCTTACATCTAATAGCCCAGTAACTCCCAGGAAGGTTAAACTCCTTGGCAGATCATTTGAGCAGACATGCTCTGGATCCTCATGAGTGGCAGCTGATGAGTGATGTGATGGAAAAGTACAGTTGTGTACACTTGCCATAAATGTAGATGTTTTTCGTGTTTCACTGTTGCAGTCATTACATTTGGGTTATCTGCTTGCAGTAGCCCTCAGTCAGCCTGATTAACAAAGTCTTGGGTCCTGTTGGATGCTGTCCCTTCTTCCGTGACGTCAGGTCGTCAGGGGTATAAAACATGCAGTCAACGTCATTACATCAGTCTTTCTTGCCATGTGGTGCCCGAAGCAGTTCGGCAAGTGCTGGTCAGCCTAATTCTGAAATTTTCTTTTCAATTTCAGAACCAAGTCTCAATTAAAGTTAAGTACCCTTCGCTGGGGAAACTTTTTCTTGCTCCTTACCCATGTCAGTAAAAGTTAATTGCATTACTTAGGAAAACAAATACCCTCATACAAAGATTTTCATTTTGTACCGATTCTTTGCCTGGGTCCTTGACCACAAAGTACCTTGCTGTCGGTTTTGCACTTATTTAATCAGCACACTATCCATCATCTGTATATTTTCGCCCTAAATATTTCGGGTTCTGTTTAATTATCCAGAAATGTCATCGTTAACCATCCCACTACCGGATTCCTAAAAAATGCAAAGATAAAGACAGGTATAGCCAGCTTAGGTCCGGGGGTAAAGCTGCCGCATCTAATTTCTCTCTCTCTCCTAGCCATTCGGCCAGTTCGGGCCGGTAATTGTGTGAGGCGCTTTGCTGAGCCCCTGTTAGGCCGCTACTTGATTCGTTCTGCTGAGACACATTCGAGTCCAGCATGCCGCTGCGGATGCTTCAATTATGGAAAACCACCTGATGTTCTACTTATGGGTCCAGAGTCAGCTGTGCAGGCAATCACTCTGAGGGTGTTTTCAGGCCTACAGATTTGTATATTAGACCTGACGCCATCTTCAAAATTAAGGCCAAAATCTAAATCTATGTCTAAAAATGACACCTGCCACATGTGTGGGGCCCCTATGCCCAAAAACAACACCAAAATGGCTGAAGATTGAATTACTCTGATTCAGGGTAGCCAACCCTCCTAAGAGGCCTAGGCAAGACATTGATTATGAATCTTCTGAACAGGATTCTATTTCTTCTGACTCTTCTAATGAACAGGATTTGTCTGTACCTACTTATGAGAACTCTGATGCAGAAGATCCCATTCCTTCTGCTTCTCCCCCTGAGGATTTTTCTTTTGGGGAAACTTTACATAACTTAAGAGAACATTTCCAATGGGAAAGTCAGGATTTCTCAGAATCTAAAGAGACTTAGGGATTTTCTTCTTCCTCAGCATAGACCTTTGACAATACCTCCTGTTCTTGACATTGTTGGTGATGTTTTTTCAGAATCTAGTATTTGATCTCCCTTCGCCTCTTGCAGTTTTAATAGACAGATACTATAGTGTTCCTGACTCCACAAATTCCTTTCAAAAATCCTATTGCAGATCCTGAAACTATTTCAGGGTCCCAAGGACATTAAGGCTCACTGTTAAAAATCCTACCCTCTATAGAGATTCCAAGGGAGCTTGATAGGATAGGTAAGAAGGCCTACACTTCTGCAACCTTGGGTGCAATCAGGGCTGTAAACCGTCAATTTCATATGCTTAAATATCACATATTATGTGGGACTGCTTAACAGAAAATGATGTTAATTTCTGACTGTGTGGAAAATAAAGATTTGTAGGATTTATTGCATTCAGCTGAACAAGCTGAAAGCATAATTTTTGCAATGTGGTCTTTGATTCTTTGAAGTTCTCTGCAGGGTTTGCTTGCAACTGGTCTAGTATACAGCATGCTTGGCTCAAAGAGAAACCGCCTGATCAAGCGTTAAAAGCTAACAATTGTTGGATGCTCCTCTACAGCAGGACTCTTTGGTAATATACAGTTTAAAAAAGATGGAAGATAAAGCTAAATCTATGCAAACTGTGAAAGATTTCTACAAGTACCTTCCTAGATTTAGTAGGCACTGGCTCACTAAGAACTGGTCCTTTCCAGTTCCTTCAAGAGCCACCCAAGTCAAAAACCAAGACATTCCTAAAGGCTCCTCCAGGTTTCAGTCACAAGGGACTTTTAACACAAAACAGGGGGTGCCTCCATCTCCAAATCTGGAACCAGCAAGGCACCTCCCTATGGTAGCCAGCCTCAATGACTCTACACTCACTAAGCACTTCTCTTTTTAGTCGCTTCTATGGGGAAAAGCTGGCACCTCATATGCAAGAAACTGGCAATCCTATAACCCAGGACAAATGGGTTTTAAATATAGGTCTCAGGGATACAGATTTCATTTCCACACGCTAAGCCAATCCCAAACGGATATTGTGATCTCCCCCACCTCAGTGTCAGAGGTCTAGAAATGTAAGTTCTGTCCCTCATGAACATGGGGGGGCTATCCAACCAGTACCAGAAGGTAAGGGACTAAGTTTATATTCAAGACTTTCCTGGTTCCAGAAAAGACAAATCATGAAGGCCAATTCTGAACGTATCTACTCTAAACACATTTCTGGACATTCCAAAATTCAAGATGCTGACTCTTCAACATTTACTTCCTATGCTAGGCAAAGAAACCTGGTTGGTAACTCTAGACTTAAGAGGCTTACTTGCATATCCCAATCAGGGAATCTTGCAGAAGATACCTCTGCTTCAAAGCAGCGGCTTGCTATCACTACCAGCTCTCTGCACTGCCCTTTATTTCATCTACGCGCTCAGGGTTTTCGCCAAAGTGCCTGGTCACAGTAATTGTAATTTGCAGGCAAAAGAAATATTGGAAATATATCCATACCCTGACGCATTGTCTAATTAATCAGGCAGTGAAAACAAGCGACATTCTTTCTGAAAGCATCTGGCGCTTGTAAAAGGGTTCTAACTTTTCTAGGGTGCACAATAAATGAAAAGAAAATGCCTAAATCTGGTACCTCTCGTAAAATTGCATTCCTGGCTGCAAGCTTGAATACAACTGCCCAGATGGCTTACCTTCCGCCAGAAAAGCAAATTCAATTGGTGACTTACTTCAAACACCACAGTTATGTGGTACATACACAAGCAGGAGGGGTACACATTCCTACCCCCTATGCAGACTAGCCATGGCATTGTGGAACACGGCCTTGACCTACCAAATACAACTGCAAGCTCACTTCCTGCCAGGAAAGCTGAATACTCTGGTAGACTAAGCAGAAATCTCATGGACCCACACGAATGGAAACTGGAACCACAGATTTTTCAATGTGTTGACATGCAAATGGGGGAGTCCAGACATAGATCTTTTTGCTTCACCCTAAAACTGTCAGTTGGACATCACAAAAAAGCTTGGAAAGTGGATGCTCTATTAGTCTATGCTTTTGCCCTCTGCCTCTGCTCACCAAAGTTCTACTAAAAGTCAAACAGGACAAACCAAAAATGATTTTGATTGCTAAAGAATCAAATTTCGCCACTGAAAATTCACTCTGCTAATGTCACACCTTCCAATCGCGGACACCTGCCTCTGACACCTTACTTCTACTGTCTCAGCAGAACAACCAAATTCTGTACACTCCAGCTTCAACTTTGAATCTTGCTGCGGCTAATCACCCACCACTTTAGCATCCTCAGCAAACCTGTGATGGATGTCATTTTATACGAAGGCCTAGTACTAGAAAATCTTATGCTGACAAATGGAAAAGATTCTATGCCTGGATCCAGTCACAAGGAATAAGCACATCAGTGCCCAGTATTCCTCAGATTTTGCAATATTTAACTGAGATGCTTCACAAGGGCCTGTCCTTTTTTTCCATAAAAATCCATGCCTCTGCCATTTCAGCCTATTACAACATTGGTGAACCTCCCTTCTCTTTCTATCCCCAAAGTAGTATTCCAGAGGGGCTAAAAACTTAAGACCACCCAAGAGAGTTCCAACCCCTGCCTGGGACCTCAATTTTGTATTGGAAAAACTCACCCTCCCTCCTTTTGAGCCAGCTGCTACTGCAGACTTAAAATTTCTCTCCTGGAAAACAGCGTTCCTTTTAGCAGTCACTTCAACTAGAAGGATTTCTGAATTACAGGCTCTTACAGCAGTGGAGCCTTTCATTATTTTTCACGCGGACAGGGTGTCTCTCGGGTCCAGTCCATCCTTCATGCCTAAGGTGGTATCCAGTGTGGCTCCCATTCATTTGCCAACTTTCTTTCCCAGTCCACAGAACAAGGGGGAGCGAATTCTGCATTCATTGGACGTACACAGACAACTTAGATTTTACTTACAGGACAAAATCTCTTAAGAAAATCTGAACAACTACTGGTGGCATTTGCTGCAGGGGCAAGAAAGGAAAA
>NW_025059194.1:0-5591 GCF_019279795.1 Protopterus annectens
TTTTTCCACAGTTGCCATAAACACTGTTCAAAACTCTCAGTGTGCAGCCTGCTTTCTGCTTTACATCTACAGTGATATTTGGATTTAATTTAAAACTTTTAAAGAAAACAGTCTCACAGGGGAAAACAGATTTAGCATTAAAACTTCTGTGACATTTGAAACTCACATTCATGCAAACAGCATTGAAACCAACACTACAGAAAATGCATCTGGCCAATGGCAGATTGACTTTACCTTTGCACTGTTTTTCCAAATTTTCAAAAAAGATCCCTTGCACATTAAAAACCATGTAAAATTTCTTTATTCATTTATTTGATTCACATTGCTTTTTAAAAATTAAATTTAAAAAGTTATATCCCTTGTGTAATACACCACCACTTGTTAGAGTGTGTTTTAAATTTATAGCCAAAATTTAAAGAAACAAAACATCTGAACCAATTATGACAAAACAGCACATTTCTGAACATTTAATCATAAAACCCACTCAAACTTCTGTCATTAAAATCCACCCAATTAAGTCAATATGTACAGTCTTGCAGAAGTAAAATCATCTGAATAATTCAAGATTAAAGAGCTCTGATTATAACTAATGAAAAGGTTGCTGCTAGAAAAAAATTAATTTAAGTATTTAATCTACAAATTCACTGCCTGCTGCCCTTAAAAATAAATAGCCTACGTTACATTAAAAATGATAAGATGGTAATATTGCAATAGGGAATGGAGGGCAAACTAAAACAGCTTCATGGTTACTAGGCATCTTATCCAAAAGGGAAACATACTGAGCACTGCAGCACCCCACCTTCTTAAAATCCAACACGGTATCAGCAAAGTATCTACATGCTGTGGGACTAGAACCAACATCCTTCTGCATCAAAACAAAAGTATGCCACCTGTTGTGCTACTAACATTACTTTAAAACTCTAAACACACAGTGATACCATTTGCTAAGCAAAAGAGTTGCATATTTTGGGTAAAGGATTCTGGCTCTTGTTCTTCTAGCTGAGGTACAGGTCTTGAGCCTAAACAAATTACTAACCACCTGATAACCATATACCCCTACCTCCCTCTTACACCACCCCGGTACCTGCCAACCTTCGAGAGCAAGAAATGTAGAGAAAGACAAGACACACAATGCAGGGGACAAAAGTTATGTCGGTACTGCAGGTGCCCAAAGTGCCATCCAACAGCTTATGCCCCTGATTGTGGCCTCCTTCCGCAAGGTCTGATTACCCATTAATACCTGCTAACTTCTTACTGTACCAATACTAAAGCGTCAACCCCCTACACCTGGGAAAGTTCCCCCGAACAAACCACACAGTTTAAAATAGTTTAACCCGCAGGCATTTTCTGAATAATATGAAGTCCGAGACTCAAGTGCCGTGTAAAAATGAAAGAACTTCAGTCCTCAAGAAAACCATATTTTACAAGAAGCAGACCAAATTTGGGATCACTGGTTTGAAATATAATACGGGGAAAAGACAAGAAAACAATCCCGCCTTTTGCCTGAAGCAGGGGATCATAGGATGCAGTATCTAAAAAGACTGCAGATCCGTCTACAAAAGCGAAGAGCCTCCCATCTGACTAAACAAACGCAAAAACAATAGCTTTTCTCCGGCATCCAAATATGCTCACTTGGGTTTGAGCTCAACTATGCAGAAATGAGGTGAAGTTAGTTAGGGTTAACACCCACCCTTTTCCCCCTTTGTGAGGGAGAGTCCCCCTTTGTGCAAAATAACAAATGGCAAATGTCGGGCTTTTGGACAAAAACAGTTGCATAAAATAGTTATTTTTGTATCTGCACCACCCAAACCTTATAAGAAACAGAAAAGCAGCTAAAATACTATAAGAATAAGCTTTTATTTAGGAAAAAAGTGAAGCTATGTCCTTGGTACTTTGGCCTTTGGGGATGTGCTGCCATCCCACCTGAAAATCACAGGGTAGACTTGCATACCATACAGTAACAGGTTCCCCATAAAGAGTACTCTGTTTGGTATCATAAATGAAGTCAAGCTTGCATCTAGCTTTGGGTGCCTGAAAGGGTATAGCTGTTACTATTTCCATGGCAACGCTTAATGCGTCTGAAGCCAAAAAAAATACTTTTCTACAAATTTCAAACCCTCTACATTATTATGACAATAGATGATCAACAGAAATTACTTTCTTGTACATTATTTTTTTTTTAACCTGTTATTCACTAATACAAAAAGGGGTTTCCCTTTTATGTGTTTTTTGGGACCCGAATTTTAAACTCTGGGACATAAATGGATTGACAGAACCCTCAGAGGTTACTAGGCTATTGATCCTAAGTTCCGTATAAGAAGAGTGTTGAATCTAGCCACTGTTTAATGCAGTCAAGGGAAACCCAAAAGGGCCCCAACGTGGAGACCGGTGGATACTTCCTCTTTTCCATGCAGTGATCCACGTTGCACATAAAAAAGGGCTACTAAGGTGTTCTGCTTGACATGTTGATATAGTCTATTCCACAGGTAGTGAAGTCTCTAGGACACCAGTGTATCCCACCAAGTACTATTAGTATGGCAGACCAGGTTGAGGTCATCTTTATGTGTTGCTGCAGTCCACACAATGCGGTGTCGGAGATTGCTGTGTATGCCAGACATAGTTCACCTGTGAGAAGTCAGTATGAAACTGAGTCGAGGGGCAGCGATTTAGTTTTCAATGTAAGTTCGATGTTTGAGGCCCTGGATGCTCCTGTTGAGCAACCTCTGTGTTCTGTCCCACTGCTGATTGTGGCTTGTGAGGTATATGCAAAAGGTGACGTTGGTTAACAATTGTACATATAAGGGAAGAAAACATGGACGTTACAACCTCTTTGCCACTGGATGAGATACCCTTATTTGTGAGTTAAGCCATGTCGAAAGGTTACTGTACAACAGAAGCAACATGGTGGTCAAAAGTCAGGCTGCTATGACACTTTTTGACAAAATCAGTCAGTACTGATTACTAACAACGTACAACATCCCAAGTAAACTAAGTGATAATTTTGTGTGAAAGTCACTCGGCCAGAAGAGGATGGTGATACACTTTTGGCATGCGGCTTAAATTCTTGCAACTTTGAAAAAGAAAGAAAATGACAACACCAATAATGAAAAAAAAAAAAAAAGCTATATGCCGGAGGGGGGGGGGGAGCACACCTTCAACCACCACACACACCCTACTTAAAATATACAATCTTTGAGATTGCAGTACAGTGCTGTAAAGGGAATTATTAGCCTTACGACAATATATGTCAAACTCAATTTTCTGACTCAAATTTTCTAAAAATTAAAGTTCCAAAAATAATTATTAGAAGTTGTACAACTTCAGTCATATGATAGGTACCCATTTCTGGTGCCCTTAATTTATTTAGGTGAAACTCGCTGTGTCTGATGACCACATAACTTGGGTAATTCATGCATGCACACAGCTACAAGCCATCTCGAAATCTGGCCTACCATAACCCAATGGGTTTGTCATTCAGTGTAGAGAAATTGATCCCTAATAGCAGAGGCCCCAAGACCGAGCTGTTTGGGTATGCAGATCATTATATGGCTATAATGCTTGAGGATGGATTTCACTATTTAGATTTGGTGGTTTATACAAGTGAGTGAGTTTGCTACACAACATATAAAATGTAAGATGTATAATAACATATACCAAGTGGATATAAGAAATGTAGACACTTGTTAAAATGACATTTTTTGTGACAAATTTTTAAAAATTATACCACAATAAATGTATTAGAAAATTTTACCACATAGTGACCGAAAAGGCATACAAAGCAATAGAAAAACAAAAAAATGTGTTAGTCAAAAAAATATAATAAATAAAAAATGTAGAATACGATGGTTGCATAAGCATGCACAACCATACAGTAATACTTTGGTTAAGAACAATTTGATTTCATTACAACATGCAGTCTTGGGTACACACCTGGCATCAATTAAAAAGAGGCTGTGATTAACCCCCCCAAAATTCAGCTGTCTTAGCAGATTTTACTGACATTTACTCAGTTCCTGCCACTGCAAAAGCCATGGTTCGCACAGAACTTACAAAGCATGCAAGGGATGTAATTGTTGAAAGGTACCACTCATGAGGGATAGAAGAAAATTATCAGACCACTGGCTATACCAGAGAACACAGTGAAGCCAGTCATCAATAATTGGAGAAAAAACTGGACGTCCATCCGTAATCAATGAAAATACAATTGGAAAAGTGGTGAGGGATGCTGCTAACAGATACAGCAACACTGAAGGAGCTGCATGAATTTCTGTCAAGAACTGGTTGTGTACTAGATGTGACAACAAAACTCCCGTATTATGCATATGTCTGGACTATGGGGTATGGTTGCAGGACGGAAGGCTTTTTTTTTTTTTTTAAGAAAAAGACCCATGACCAGCTAAAGTTTTCAAAACAATACAGCAACTGTAACAAAAGCATGTGAGAAAATGAGTTAGGGTTTGATGAGACCAAGGCTGAACTTTTTGACCACAACAGAAAATGGATTGTTAGTTGCCAAAAAAAAAAAAAAAAAAAAAAAAGAGTTAGCATGACCAGAAGACCATACCCCTAGGTGAAGCAAGGTGGTGGCAGTATAATGCTCTGCGGTTGTTTGTCTTTGCCTGGAACTGTGGATGTAATCAAGGTGGAGGGAATTATGAACAGTTACAAATACCAGTAACTTCTGGCCCAAAACATTCAATTTTCAGCTAGAAAGCTGAAGAGGACTTTCACCTTTGATCACTGCAATGACCACAAGTATACACCCAAATGAGCAAAGGAATGGCTTCACCAGAAAAAAAAATCATAAGGTTTAGGAATGGACCCGATACAGCACAGACCTAAATCCCATATAAAAAATGATTGTTGACCTGAAAATGGTTGTGCACAAGAGATGTCCCGGCGATATGACAGATTTGGACAGCTTTTGCAAGGAAGAGTGTGCAAATACTGGCATGTCAAGATGTCTCATGCTGGCAGACGTCTTTGCAAGGAGACTTAATGCTGTAATATAATAAAAAGGTGCTCACACTTTAACTTTCAGGGTGTAGAGAGTTATGCAAACAGCTTATTGTATTTTTTTTTTTAATACACCTAGAGATTTTGTTGTTCTTGAATGTATTTTTACTATTTATAGGTGATATTAAGGGTGGGAAAAGTTTTGAAATGATTTATTGTGGCCTAATTCTTTTGTTATTACAAACAATGGCATTTTTACAGTGGTGTGTACAATTTTTAGATCCACTGTATATACAGATATAAAATATGGTAACCTTTGCCTTGATGCCTAGTTGACAGAGTTCATCTGCTATGCGTGAGTGGGGAAGAGTGTCGAAGGCCCTGGCCAGTTGAAGGTAGGCCGTGTGCAACGTCTTTTCCTCATCCATGGATTTGTTGACTGTCTCAAAGAACTCAACCCCATTGAACAGACATGGCCGGGCTTGACTAAACCAAACTGTATTGGGTTGAGTGTTCTGAAGTTGCCAATGTCCATGTTAATGAGGTCCCTGATAATCCTTAGCATGGCCTTGGGGAAGGGATTTTAGGGAAATAGTTATGGCTGAAGGGTGTATAAAAGTGTACCCCCAAAATTC